>NW_019175642.1:848115-940678 GCF_002260705.1 Seriola dumerili
CCCCCTTATTGACTGTCCCCTCCCCCCATTTCTCCCATTCCCTGGGGAAAATAGAATTATGGCTGAAAGTTTTATTTACTACAACGAAAAGCAAGTAGGCCAAGAAACCATACATTCTGTCTCTTCCGCCCCATTTCAGTATCAGCGGGGCACCTGTGTTGTGTTTTGTTGTGTTGTGTTGCGTTGCGTTGTGTTGTGTGTGTGTGTGTGTGTGCGTGTGCGTGTGTGTGTAGTTCAGTGAGTTGTGCACCCACCCATGTAGGCGCATGCTACTATCTTATAATGCGCCCTTAAAATAACAGTGAAGTACTGCACCATTGACTTCAGACTTAAGGGTGAACAACAAATAAGTGAATAAATCCAAACGTTCACTGGTTGCTGCTTTTCTCTGTTTGATATCGTTGCAGACCGAATGTCTTTGGACTGTTGAACAGACTAAACAAGCAACAAGAAGACGTTACCTTGTACTTTAAAATTTCATAGACTAAACAATTGAAAAATATCTACAATTCAATCAAACACTGATGAGCCAAAACATTGTGACCAGTCACAGATGTCGCAAATAACATGTCAAGGTCTGGGATATATCAGACAATAAGTGGAGAGTCTGGGATTTTTTTGCCAGTATGTGACAGATCAACAGCACATCAGACAGGGGTGGTCATAATGTTTTGGCTCATATATTATAATACTATACACTGTATCACCTGTATGTAAAAATCGACTTGAAATCACATGTATTGTGACACTTTTTTTTTTAAAGATACAGTCATTGGCTATAACACATTTATATAGCGCCACAAATGTGGCCAGATTTTTGCCAATTTATCAGCCATTTTGCATGAGCTATCGATTAAACATCAGTTAATTAAGTCATATAATGATTCCCCTTCAATTCTCCCTTAATTGGGTCTTGTAAAAACTAATGATGTGAGAAACACTTTAAGAGGTTACCTACTACACAACACCACACAGGAGCTCTCCACTTAAAAAGCAAACACATGTAGATTTGCTTTCAAGGGCCCGTCTTGGGTTGTAAATTAGGGGATGTACTGTTGGAAGAAAGATGTAGTGATGGAATATAAGTATAGAAATACTATTATTACTAAAAACCAAGCTTAACATATTTTGACATGATGTTTTGGTCAGTTTATGCACAAACGTTGAGCTGCGTTTTTTTTATTCAAAGGTCCCATATTGTATAAAGTGAGATTTCCATGTCTGTTTCGATTATAAAGCAGGTCTAGGTTCTATATTAATACTGTGAAAGTATCAAAGCGCTCAGTTCACAGAGAAATAAACACAGCCTGTATTCAGAAACTGAGCCTTAAAACCAGTTGTCAGGACTTCTGTAACTTTGGGATGTCACAACAAAGCAGTCACCTCTCTCAGCCATGCCCCAAGCCCCGCCCACCTGGACCCAGCATCCAACCTTGCAGGATTTGGTTTCTCTCAGTGTTTACCTGAAATCTGCAATTATATATTTTTATTCTCAGTCTCTCAAAGTCTGTCTTCTGATTGGCTCACCGACCTGTTGTTACTAGAGCTCAAGAGAGAAGCCTGAGAGAGGAGATGTAAACTACTGAGATGGTTTTTCGTTCTTAAAACTGCAAATCTTCTTATGGATCAACACTTCAAATAAAACCATGGGAAAGTATAAAATATAGGACCTTTAATGCTGAAGAGTAAGGTTGTGACCATTTTTATTGTCATTATTGTGTGTAATATGGGTAGCCTACATCTCCTGGTTAACAGGTCTACTCATCAGATACAAGTTATTTCCAGTTTTAGGCTTTTCCATTGTAGTAAATGCGGATTGGTTAACATCCTCGTGTGTTTCATACCTGGGCGCTTGAAAAGTTCAAGGTATCGCATTCAGGATCATGATATGATTTGCATTTCAGTTTCTGGTAAATGTCAAATTACGCCTGCTATTTAGTATGACACTGTCACTAGTAGTTGCAGTAGGGGTGCTAATTGCACTACTGCACCCTCTGGCAAGTGTCAACAGCCACTCCAGTGGGAAAGGGAGGGAAATGAGAAAGATGCCTCCTGGAGCCATCTGGCAGTTCTTCGGGATCAAGTCCTATTATGTCTGGAAGTCAGAGATGATTTGGAACATATGATCAGGATCTGAATGAAGAACTTTTAACAACGGATGGAAAGACAATAACCATGCCTTATAGTTTCCACTGGTGTCCAAAGACATTTAACATGGAAAAACACATATTTGTTACTGGCATTGTTTCAGCATGGCAGGGTACTGTCGGAAATTGAGCTAATGAATTAATTAAGCTAAACAAAATTGGAAAAATAAAACTTAATTAAACATGCTTATCCTTTTGGCCTGGATACTAGAAACTAGAGGCCAAGTAGTCTAAAGACCAGACTGTGTGCAGTTTTGTTGGATTAAATAAGAGAGCCCAGCCAGAGTCCTGATATATTTGAATTTCCATAGCATGTCTCTTCATTGTTAGAGACATCCTCTTTGGTATAATGTGAATTTTATGATGTTAGGAAACTAATGAGAGATCATGAACATTTCGGCCCTCAGACCTACACAAAAAAATGAAAAATGACATCTTTTTTGCAGCACTGAGATAAAAATTATATGTCATGAAATAGGGAGAGATTTTCATGAAATAATTGATACAATCTGACCCTTATCCTTATCAGAGCAATAGAAATCTTTTGACAAGCAGCTCTTGTGATGAAAAGGTCAAAGCCATTTCAGATTTGGGGGGCGGGAAAGTGTGTGAGTAACTCTTTTCCCCTCTCTCAACAAGTGCCAAAAAATATAACTGAATGAGGCACCATTTGTGCTGAGCCTGGTCTCCTGTGATTTCATGTAATCTGCACCATTGTATTCAAATGCAAATGCCCTGTACACACTAGAGTGAGAAAATTGTTGTTCCAGGGTGGACGGATTACATGAATGAGATGAGTAGATACAGGTTGTTATCTGGAGCTGAAATAATCATATGAATGGGCACAAATGTGATTTCATGGCCCTGTTCAGACCTGGCATTAATCTATCATTATCTAAGTTTGTCAGTTCACATCTGACTTCGAAATGCATCCCCACGTGTGACCACTTGTGATCAGATCTCACCTTCCCACTTTATATGCAAATAAACAGGTATGCATTGCTGGTCTCGGGTTTTATCCATTTGAAAAAGCGAAATATTGTCGGTTCATTATGAAGCTGTGGCAGGACTAATTAGACTGTGTCAGAGGACGTCAGTTGAGTAGGCGGTCCTTCAGTGTGGCCCAGGATGCATTTGCATTTACACTGCTAAAAGAATGTGGCCACATGTGGCCCAGACCATTTCCAAATGTGGTCTGAGTGATCGGATCCCAAATGCGTCCTCAATGCATCTTGGGTGCGTTCACACCTGAACTTAGAGCTGCCCACTTGTGATTGGATCACCTGAGACAGATGTTAATACCAGGTCTGAACACTGGTCATTTCAATTATCTCATATTGGAGATAAAATCAGATGAGATTTAATACACTTTAATTTTCACTGAGCCACATCTATGAGTTTCTGTTGACCAGATCGCAAATCTTATCAAGGCAACGCAGTCAGTCTTTAATTTCTCTCGGCTCTACTCCAGTCCAGAGGTGGTGGTAATGCACCTGAAGCTGTTTGGTAACCAACAAAACTGCCCAAAAAAGGAACACGATATTGAGTTGATGTTTGGTACTTAACCCCCCTGGGGTCAGAAATCATGGCATGGCATCACTGAGATATCGCTTCACGAGAATGGGATAGACTTACGGACCCCAAAACATAATAAAAACATCCTCCGAAACCCTAAGCCGTCTACTTTAAAATGTAAAGTTAGACATTGAATTTATTCTGTAGAAATATGTGAGGGGAATAAAAAGAACAACATACATATTTCAATCTCAGAGTCAGACAGCAACTCTTGATGGCCCATTCATTTGCAAATGGCGCTATTCATACGATAATGACAGGATAATTCAGCAGTCGTCATTGTGTCATTACAAGGCAAGAAGCCGTGTGAAAATTTGACTCCTATTGACAAGATGTCTGCAACAACTCCTCAGTGAGGACAGCAAGGAAGATCGTTGCCTTTTTGAGCTTTGACTCGATCCCGCTGAGGATGTTTTCTGACGAGTGAGTGAATTATTTCACCCCCGTCAACTCTGCACAAGCACAACACATCATATCGCATCATATTTCTGTTCCATGTTTCACTTCCTGCAACTGAGTTTGCCGGCGACTGCAGGGTGAAGACTACGGCTGGATGCAAGACCTGTGTGTAAAACAAATAAAAACCCCTTGGAAGTGCAAAGCAGCTGATGGCCAGACAGAAACTGTTTTTGAAGCTTGGCATCCTGATGAGGACTGAAAATGAATCGATGAAAATAAGATAGAAGATAGAAATTCATCCCGAAGGAAATTCTTGTGCCAGATGTTCAAATTTCATATTAATCCAGTAATTTAATGTGATTGCACTTTCTATCCAGGCAGAAATAGCAGCGAGCGCCACAATGACATTGCAGGCTGATGGGCCATTGCCTTTGACAGTGAGGAGGGACACTATTAACAGTTCGTTGACACCCACTTCATCAATATTCATTCTGTAGCCACTGACTTTGAAAAAAATAGTGTCAGTCCAGGTTCTTAATCCTTAGTAATCAAACCACATGACATTGCTGAAATACTTAATCTATGTGTACACATAATGTATATTTACTAGGTTCAGACCTGAAAAGTCTTGGCCAGAAATGTTTATTATGTGTCTTTTTAAAATATCTCAGAATATGTGAAAATCAGTTTTTGAAAAGTATACGTTTATAGTTGATTTAACCAAAAAAAAAGAACATTGACATTCTTACTGCTCTCCGATTATTGGGGCTGAGTTTGTGGTGAATATAAGCACATGTGGCAATGTTTTTAGATACTACCTCAAAAGTGTCTGACAGGCCTGAGACTCCAGAGGGTTTAACCACAACTGTATCTTATTATGGATATCAAAACTTCAAATGAAACACTGGAAAGGTGTCAAATATGGGATCTTTAATCTCCGGGTTGGCAATCCCCAAGTTGCTCACAGTTGGTAGGCCAGTGCCTTGCATGGCAGCTCTGCTGCCATCAGTGTGTGAGTGTTTGTGTGAATGGGTGAATTAGATGTAAAGTGGTTTGTCTGCTAAGGTAGCAAAGCATTACATGAATGCATTTCATTTATAATTTATGAGTGAGAATAACTAAGACAGAGAGAATAACTAAAACAATTATTAATTTATCTAACAAATTGGTTTATTTTTCTTCCAATCGACTAATTGTTCTGCGTAATCGACTTAAAAGCAGTTGTTTGCCTGATTACCTAATTTTACACTTTATGTCATTTGGAAGAGGCTGTTGTGAAGCTAATAAAGTAAGCAGTCTTTTCCATTGTTGAATAATAAATCCAACTTAATTTTCATAGTGGCTGCCAGATGCTGAGTCTCAAAGATTTCTGAACATGTTGAAGTGAATAGGAAAACCCCTCCACCTTCTTCGTAATACAAAGTCAAACGTTGTCCACAAAGATGTCAAATCAGTGAAGTGGACATGTACTAAAGGAATAAAACGGTTAGGATGATTGCTTGTAAATGGATTTGGTCTAATTGTACACACATATGAAGATATAATGAGGAATTACATACGTTCAGTTTTCAGTTCACCACAGTCAGGTCAAATCACCATTAAATGAGCAGACAACTCCTGGACAAGGACTTGAGATTGATGATATTTATAGCATTTCATTTTAAAAGTGGCTCCTAACTGCCCGTGATTTCTTTGAAGCATCTTTTTTGTGAATGGTTCACTTCACCTACAGCCAGCTGTAACTCTGCCATCAAAATCTTTCAGTATAGACTATTTTCAAGAGCTCCGCATGGTCAGAATCAGTTACTGAAGACGCTGCATATACACTATATGAAACACACAGCACAAAGTTATGAATGAGCAAGGCAGGCTTAATTTGAGTCGTCTGGTTTCTATTTTACTTCTAGTAAAATAAGATTGTGCCGATATCTGTCCAAACAGAATGTAATGAATCATCTAAAAAGGTTTTTATCATGATTATTACAATATGAAGGAGTCCATTTTAATTTACATCTTTCTCTCTTACTGACGCCAACAATGCCCTCCTGCAGCCAAAATACTGTCCAGTAGAAATAATGGAATAATAAAAGTGTTTACAACTATTCTATCATACTTAATCATATTAGAATGCATTGTGTTGCATCAGGACAGGCCTGAATTGATTTGCACTGAGTCACCAAGTACAGATTTTGATATGCGTATAAAAGATGTTTACTCAGTCGGTCTTTGGAAGTAAAGATAGAGTGACACTTTCTAAAATCCCTGGGTACAAATATTTCTGCAAGACTGACATGCTGCAGCATAGTTTTGCGCTATATTACATGAAATCAAAGACCAGACTCTTGGTTTCCTCATGTGGCTTTGGTAATGAGTTATTCATGCTTATAAAATGTTGATTAATTGAACCGTCTCTGACCACAGAAATAATACACAATACTAATTTACGGCAACTTTTTCTTCCCTCTGATTAGTTATTATTGGGTTATTTCATACAGCAAGTCATTACAGTCTGTCTAACACTTATCCATTTAATTTCTCGCGGAAAAATAAAAGTCAATAACAGAAAATGAGAAAAACATGACTTCAGGTCTGTGGCACATTTGCAGCCAGGAGTAAACACAGCATATTGATGCTTTTTTACCTCTTATTTAGTTATGACCCACTATTCCCAGATACAAGCAGGATGGCCTCGAGGATGGAAAAACTTGTTTTTATTCAAACAAAGTACAGAAACGCAGCTGTAGAAACGAAGTATTAGTTACAGAGAAGAGCTGAGGGGGATGTCCTGAGCTGAGAGAAGAGGATCTGCGGGTAAAGCAGACATGACCAAAGCAGAACCCCTGTGACGCTCCATTTCCAGCAGGGCCCCGGCAGAAATGTGGCTGAAGAGAGAGGATTTGGATTGAAACATAGTGTCAGTCTTACACTAGTACGCTTCACAGCAGGGCTGTTGTGCTATATGCAAAGAGAAGATGGGAAGCTGCGAACTGTCAGAGATTTTGCTGTAGTATATCTGGTTGCATTAAAACCAGGACCTTATTATCTTTATCAGATTTAGATGATTTCTTTTGAATCAAAATCAAGAATCTTGATTTTCCAGGTTTAATTTAATTCAGTAGATTAGCAAAACACACACAGTCAAAGCCACATTATTAATTCATTTCTATCCTATAAAGGATTCAAGGATTCAGGTTTAATAGTCACATACACAAACAAAATGAGGAGGCAAAAGCAATCTGGTATGTTCTTAAAGCTAAGAGACTATAGTGAAAAAAAGAAATATAAAAAATATACAGTATAATTTATAAAATACAAGATGCACACAGCGCTCACGACTCTAAAGAAAGCTATACAATAAAACTTTATACAGGCCTGAGTGTCAATATGCGAGGCGATGCAGTGGATTCACAGAGGACAAGGTGCTAGACAAGGCCGAGGATATATGGAGGACAGAGTTCACCATCCTAACGGTCTGAGGAAGGAACATTTTTCGGAGTCTCTCTGTGTTGGACTTGTGGTCACAGAAGCATTTACCTGGACATAAAGGCTGGAACAGTCTATTGCTAGAGTACTGAGGATCATTCATAATCCTACCAGCTGCAGTTCTGCACCCATCTGGTGTGCAGGTCCAGCAGAGTGGAGGGTGTGCAACACATGGTCCAATTCTCTCTGTAAGGCTCTACAGTAGTTTTCCGGACCAGTTGGTGATGTCCCCTCGTTATAGGATGTTTTCCACAGCAGTGTAGACACCTGTTGGGTCATAGTGGGTGATGGGAAATGCTGAAGGTGTTTATTGTTGGTGAGTCACACACATCGCATTGTTGCTTCTGCCTTTGCCTCCATTGTTTGTCTTTCCCCTTCCATTTGATTTAGTTTCTTGCCTCTGCACTCCAGTTCAAATAAATATGTTCTACCATGACCGGAGATCCTCCTCAAAGTCGTACACGAGATAATCCACCACTGCAATAAGCTCAGTGGAAAGTCTGCTTGACAAGTCATTAAATGTTGCTAGATGATGTAATATGCTAATTAGCTAATTGCTAATTTACTAATTTACTAATTAGCGGATTCATGGCGTCATTGCGTCATATTTGCATTCTGCCAAGTGTCACCCAGTTTCAGCCCTTTATGTTTGCTTCTCTCCGCCTCTCTGCGCTCACATATACAGTCATTTAATACAGCTGAATTACCAATAAAGCTGTTCTCATTTACAAGTTTTCCAAGTATGAAGTAGACACTGAAACACGGCCCATTAAGACAACATGCAGTCACCTCCGAGCCATTTCCAAGCTGCTGCTCTGCTGCTGCTAAAATCCTGATTTTATAACGGCCAGAATGTCTGTCTCATTTTGTCTCTCACACAGAGCACAGCCTACGTCTGGGTAACAAACTGCTGCTCCGCCTCTCTGCCACTCACTGAACAGAGCGGACACAGAGAGAGGTGTTCCTCTCGCTCGCGGGGCAGCACTGGCGACTCTCTTCAACGGAAAGTAGCTAAGGTTTGTCCACAAAGTTGCTAGATTTGTCGTAAGGTGCTTTTTTTATACAAAAAAAAAAAGTTGCTGAAGGGGTCCGAAAATGAAAACCACTGTACACACCCATTATCTTTCTTAAAGAGCAATGGCCAATGGAAGACGTCCAACACTTGGTTGACCAATGGTGTAACCTCATCACTCCCTCGCGAACATTTGGGGATGTAGAATTAGGGTACATTCAGGCAGATTGGTTTTTGGTTTTTAAACCCCAAAATCAAAAAAAGAAGAAAAACAGAGCAGTTTTGCAGTTTTTGTTGTCAGAATTAAAAAACAAAAAACAAGAACATAAAATTTGAAGAAACTGTCCAATTCTGGTGTTTGCAACATCCTTTTTTTCATTTTTCCTGGATTAATTGAAGAATGAAGAACGGTAGTCAAATGGAACGGAAGTAAAGGTACATATTTCAAAATAAAAGCCAATAGAATAGTGTAGGCATTCTCTGAATGTGTAAATATATGCATGGTTTTTGGTTTAAAACGGATAAACAAACTGCCTCAAAGAACATGGACCATGTAGCTCTGGACAGTGGCCAGTCCAGCCAACAAACAGATGCAGATAAATATGGAAGGGTACTTCAGACAGAAAGACCCAGTACATCCTTAATCAGTCAGTATGTGGCTACTTCTTGTGTTTACTTTCACATCAGACTCACGGACAAGCATCTGAAATGACTCATGTGTGAGTCACGTTTATTTGGAAAGCTGTACAAGGCTCCTGCAGCTTACCCTGATGTGCATTGTTCTGCACGAGTCTTTCCCCAAATCTCTACAACAGAGGTGGTGAGTGAAAGGTTAGCATGACCCGTAGAGTCACAATAGCCACATTTATGGGAACAACTATCTGTCCTGTTGAAATATACTATAGCGCAGTGGTTCTCAAACTCAACTCTGATAAGATCTTTGCTTTTAGATGTTTTATTACAGAAAGTGTTTTTGCTCTCCTCAAGGATCCTTGGGGGTTCCTTGAACCCACTTTGAGAACCACTGCCATAGCAAACTTAATGATGGAGTTGGAGCTGTCCCTGACCATGAATCAGCCAAGAAATGTAAACCTTATTAGTATTCACTTATTTACTAAATAAGTAATATATTTTTAATTGAAACAGGTGTCCTACAGGTTTGAGGGACAGCTGTAGGGGAAAAGTTAAAGCGAAATGTGTCCCACACTGCTGAGGCTGATGTAATGAACAGATGGAGAGAGTTCTCAAGTTTGAGAGTGAAAGAGAGAGTGAGAGAGAGAGAGAGAGAGACAGAGAGCATAATGGAAAAGAGGGAGTGAGGGGTGGAAGAGGGGGACAGTTAAGGTGATCTATATCATATCTCAGTTGGACAGATCCTCTTCATATCCTGTTGTCTAGGATGCGACACTGTATGACACTGTATTCCTGAAGTTTTGAGTGCATTCATGATGGAGGAGATAATCACTGAAACTGTCTGATGAAAACTATTTCAAAATTGGTTAAGACAATAAAAAATGAATTAATTAATTAATCTGGGCATAGTCATATACTCAAGCTGATATCATCCCACTGATGTTTATCTAGCCTACATGTTGCCTAGCAACGCTGGAGCAGAAATTCGAAGGCACAGGAACTTTTGTTTTGATGATGTTCATAACAAAAGAACATTATCAAAGATTATCTACAATAAAGAAACACTAGATCATAAAAGATGTTTAATTTAATGACATGGCAGTTTGTTGGCTAGTGTGAGTCAGTTAGTGTTAGAACATGAGTAATAGATGACACTGTGACAATTACACCATTACACAAGCAGAATGTGGTATTATCCCTTAAATGATACATGTATCCAGCAAGGGTAAGAAATTCTTGCTTCCTTAATTTATTTATGTTTTTTTTTTTTGTTTTTTTTTTTTGTTCCAGAAATGTGGAATACAATTTATTGCTCAGCACATGATATATACAGAGAGAGACAGGGAGGGTGTGGGGAGACCCTGCTGTCCCTAATGTGGCCATCTATCACCTGCATCAATCACAATCATCATAAATCACATCCCTCACGCACAGATAACCATGCATGTGCATGCAGTTACATAAATATGTGCACACACTGAGACATTTCATTAGGGACATGCTCAGTATGCTCCTAACCACAGCTCGGTGGATTGGATTTCCTCTGGGAGATCTTTGAGCTCTACCTTTAGACCGTGGTGTGTGCCTCATGCTTAATGCATACATGCACAAAATCGCTCTCTGTTTAACTTCAAATGATGTTCTTTTAGAGCGGCCTACTCTCACTGGCCCACTTAGATGTGGGTCAGTGTATCCTCGCTTCTATTGAAATACATTTGTGTGGTTAGAGGAAAGGATAGTGTAGGAGGATAAACACACTTAGGTTTAGTTAAACATATACTGTAGCTACCCAACACACTGACATCCTCCAACTGGCAATTAGAAATAAAAAGTAATCTGAGGTAAAAAGAAATACGAACATTTTTTAAAGTAGCATTTGCTAGAGTTCGGTGGACGCTGGCTGTTACTGCTGCAGCTGTTCTTACAGTTTGAATTAGGTGATGAGGTCATTAATGTAACATACAAATCAATCTGGATCAGAGGTGGATAAAACACAGCTTCACTACTTGAGTCAAAGTATAGATGCTCCTGGTCAAATATTACTCCAATACAAGTGAAAGTTGTTCAGTCAGATCTTTACTTGAGTTAAAGAATTGGAGTGCTTTTAAAAATATGTCAGAATTCAAAATGGCATTTTTTTATGTCAACTCACTGACTGACTGTAGAACCTGCAGAATAAAAAGCTTGTAGGATACGCTTATATTATAATGGCCATAAAAACTGAAATTAATCAACAAAAAGAGCTATTGTCGTTTTCGTATTTCTTTTTTTAGGCAGTAATGAAGTTTGGTCCTGGTAACGCAGCAAACACATAAAACTAAAGGAATCTTTCTTTATTTCTAAAACTTCAAACATGGACTTAAGATAAGGCCGCAGTGCTCTGCCGAAGAATCTTATCTAACGTAGCCATCGTTCAAACTGAGCTGTTCAAACACGCAGCAACACAACATGACTGACAGTGTAGGAGTTGGCTGATTGTTTTTTCTCCTGTGATGAACACAGTGTACGGTCCATCACATTTTCAAAATAAAAGAAAATTCATTCCACTGACTAAGTGCAATGGAGTAAAAGTGATAAGTTTTTAAAAAATATAATACTCAAGTAAAGTACAGATACTTCATATACTTAGCTACAGTACTCAAGTAAATGTACTTATTGGATATTGTCCAACCCTGATCTGGATGTGACAGAATGAAATACTAGTGAATGGTGTTCAGCCTCTGTTTGATTACATGCAAACTGTAAAGATGTATTGTGATATTTTATCTTTTTTCATGCATTGGTATCTGACGAATTTCCATCATTGCAAATCATTCCATCGATGCATTTTGCATTTTCTCTCAAAGTCATGAAGCATGGCTGGAGACAAATTATTGCATTTGCTTCATATTTTCATGCATTCATGCTCTCAGCACGAATATTAATCTGTGTGTGTGTGTGTGTGTGTGTGTGTGTGTATATATATATATATACACACACATAATTAAAAAGAGATGGGGATGCATTACAAAACAATAATGACATTATGTGCACTATACTGTATATTGATCTCTACATTTATATTTATATTAGACGTGACATGTTTGTGGAAATAACCACTGAGAGTCACAGGTCACATTAAAAACAAAGAAACGATAGGCCTACACACACACACACAAGGACGATAAAGATAACAGAATTTTCCCACGATGCATGCATTGCATCAATAATATGTTGTGTTAGTTCTGTGACCTTGCTGAAAACAAAATGACTTAATGAATGGCTTTTTGTCAGACCATTGGTAGAAAGTGCATTATTTTACCACATATTTCCAGTGAGCACTGCCTTGTTATCAAAGAAACGATCCCAATTACTTTGCACCAACTTCGGTGGATGTTTGTAGAACGTCTTTGTCGTGCTTTTACATTCGTTCACCAGCCACTGACACATCAAACAAAAATAAATCAATGCTTTAACTAGGAAATATCACTTGCTCATGATTAATCATGTGTTTGTGTGTTTGCGCGTGTGTGTGTGCGCGAGAGGGAGAGAGAGAGAGATAGAGGGAGGGAGAGAGCTTAAGAGAAAGTATCTGTGTTGCAGAGATCAAGAGCTTATACAGGCATCAGCACCCCAGGAAGAGTTTCCTTTTATGAGTGTTGTTTTCCTTTAAGCAGAAATAAGCCCGATGCTTTAATCTGTCCTTTGTCTGCATCGTACGTGGAGATTAGAGCTGATCCATGTCTGTCATGATTTCGTTTGACATGAGTGTGTGAATCTAACACAGACATGCATGTTCACACACAACACACACACGTATGCACATACAGTACATACATACGAACGAGCAGCCGTGCTCATACACACAGACCTTGTTATGGTAATAATTTCCAACCACCAAAGTTGCGGTGCAGACGGTTTTTCCGCTGTTCTCATTAACTTTTTCCTTTTCAGAAAGAATCTACTTGACACATTCTGTCTAGTTCCCATTGTCTGCCTCGCTTTTCCTGGTCTTTAGGGAAATGAGGGAACATGCTACTTCACACGGACGGGGTGGGGAGGCAGAACAGGGTAATTGGAGCCCTGAGTGGAGTAAGAGGCTTGCCATCCCTTTGAGAGTGGCTGGCATATGTCTGCGTTACTTCCAGCTGTCCTGACTGAGAGCAAACTAATTACATCGTGTTTGCATCCTGCTAATTAGTGTCCTAATTAAAAACACATAAAGGCATTAGAGGGGGGTGGATGATAGTAGGGACAGCTCTGGGCATGTAACCTGTGTTCTTGAAAAGACCAGAACTTTGTCTTAGAAGTAGTTTTCCTTTGGAATGGCTACAGAGCAGGGGAGCAGCATGTATAACTGTTTGCCTTTCAATTAAGATTGTTAGTGTTGTGTTAGAAATGATATCAAAGCAGTGAAAGCGTGGACTCACTTGTGTGGGTCTATCGTATGTATAAACTTCAGTTTTCACAGATAATTCACCGAGGCTACTACTTGTACAAAAGATTATATCTCCCAGGCTTTTAACTGCCATATCACAGGTCAGATTACACCAAAGTCTTACTAAGTGTGTTCCCATCCACTTAATTTTTATGTTTGTATAAATAAAATAAAATAAAAACACATGCAATATTTTTAAAAAAAATGTTATGCTTTACTTGGGTAGAAAACTTCCATAAAAGTAAAAAAATGTGACTAAGTGCTAAGTGATAGAAACAGACCTGATGAGTAAATCATGACACACATGATGCATGTGACTTAAACATCAGACTCTTTAAATTACATTATTGTCGTGCTCTCTTTGTCTGCAGTGGTTAAATGGCACTTAACTGTAGAATTAGTGCCGCCAGCTGTTTATCTTGACATTTGCATCCTCTAATCTTTTTTTATAACAGTAATGGCTGAAAATACTTTGCACTTTTTAAGGGATTTCTGGAAATTCGGTTCAAATTTGTGCTACATTTGGATGGAGACCTGTCTCACTGTTTGCCTGCCGTGCTATCTGACATCCTTTATCAGAATCAATGGTTTCACACTATAAACCTAATACTGAGAATAAGGGCAGGGCCTTTATTTGGACTTGCAGGAGCAATAACAGTGGTTGCAAAAATGCCGGTGCATTTTTCAGCTATTTTTCTTTTACCAAAACGGACAAACAGCTGAGGATCTGCAGTAGAAGAGATCCACATTCCCCTGCATCACTCTATCCAGAATTGCACCTGTGTTTCCAGTCTTGTGTACAAACACTTGTGTGTGCTGCCAAAGGTTTATACACATACATCCCTTTTTAACCCTAAACCAATACCAGGTTAGACCAGTGGCCGTACTGACCAATAACATCAGCAGCTGGTGTATCGGTAATATGAGGGCCCTCCATGTACTGATACAGCCTTCGTACAGTATCATGAACTTTCAAGGGCGTGCTTTATGTTTCCAAAGTGATGCACACCACTTCAGGGGACGGTCGACTCGACTCATGAGCCGAGCCATCCCAGGATTTCACCACTCGAGCTGCTGCTCCTGTGACAGCGCGTTAGGGGACTAACCAGGGAGGAGGCTACATCAGCCAAGTCATCTCTGAGCGTCACGAGAAAGTTATCCAAAACCACTGCGAGCGTTCTTTCCACTTGAGCTTTTTCCAATAACTGAAAAGCTCAAGTGCGGGGAAGGACGTGACAGAAATGCCCTTTTTTTTTTTCTTGCTATAGTGCGTGTGCAAACGCAACACTTCCCGCGGGTGGATTATTATGTGGTTATGAGATCCACAAGGGACAGTTGGTGTTTGTCCTGAAGGTAAATGAATCCATTTTTCCTCTCCAAAATTATAAATCAGACTCAGATCTTTAAGATGTGTCTTGACAGCTATTGGCTTGTCGCTGGACATCACATTAGCTCTGGCATTTCATATGCCTTTGGAATGTGCTGTGCTCTGAGGCAGCGACAGAGGTTTTCTCTGTGATCTTGAGCAGAATTAATAACCAGCAGCTCCACTTCCTCCTCACGCCGCCACCCTGTATCGGTGGGAAGGAGGGACCCCTGACCAGAATGTTCTCCAAGTTCATCCTGGGTCATTGTCAGCGTGTCATAACTCGAGGACATCACCTTGGCCTAGCTGTTAGAGTTTTGTAATTTTTTTTTTTTCATGGAAGTGGCAGCAGCATATTGCTGCAATATTGCTTTTGTTGTGAAAGGCCACTAGTGTCGCCCCCAGAAAACAATACTGGAGAAACAGCAGCAGAGGATTTTTACTCCCCTTTATACAACTGGAAAATTCCAGTACTGAGAGAGTGCAGAGGTTCTTCTTCCTCACTGCAGAGTAACAGCTTGTCACCATCAAGGAGCGAGCGGTCGGTCTTGCACGCCAGAAGCAGAAGTGATGAGGATTGGTGGGGTGGGGTGTGTTGACAAACACATCTTTAGATATCCAGTCCTTTAATGCAAAGTGATGTAAAAAAAAAAAAAAAAAAAAAAAAAACAAACAAACAAAAAAAAAAAAAGTCTCTAACCTTTTGCTGAAAGCCATCAAACGACTAATGGCTGTTTGCAATGCAAGTGTTTGGAGAGGTGTGAGCAGCAGAGTGAATTACAATGCTCCTCATTTAGCCGAGCACTTGAAGAAAATCATGTTGGAGAAGTATAATGAGTTCCTGCAAACAGCGGCTCAGATATCTGTGAGGCAAACATTTGAGCTGCGCTAAAACAACGACATAATGCATCACGACAGCTGCAAAACTACAGAAGAAACAAAAACAAAGAGAAACAAAGAATCCAGTGAAACAATTGGTTAACCATTTCCTCTTGTTGTGAGAACAACAGCCGGTCCTGTGACCACTGTCTTACAAGCAGTGCACTCCTGCAGTCACTCACCAAGGTGTGTGTGTTGAGAACATCTCTCGAATTCAGATGGAAGAGATGATGTGCAGTGACTTTCAAACTGCTGCCGTGTTGCTTAATTTGAGCTCACGCTGGATGGATTCAGGTTCAACAGTGTGAAAGCGAATATTTTAAGCTGATGAACCGGGCCCGGGTCTAGGCATGGGCACGGGGGGGGGGGGGGGGGGTAAATGCCTCACCAAATTCTCCGACAAAATCGTCAAATCGTCCCGCTTCATCCCAAAATTAAAAAAATAAGTATTTTATTTTATCCTTGTTGATTTGACCAATCATAAACATGCCACATTCAAATAATCAAAGATTATATAAATCCGATTTGTTGGTCTGACCATGTAAAAAATGGATACAGCAGGGAGAGCAGTTACTTCACTAACATTTCGATGCCAACCCCCGACCCAGTTCACAAGCAGTGCACCCCCAGTTTTAAAATCTAAAACTGACATTTATTACATTGTAGCATTGTAGACTACAAAAATATACTGGCTTCAGGCAGATTATTATTATTTTTAATATACCAGTCCATGTAAGAATAGATAATTAGCTAGATATAAATAAAGTTGGTTTTAGTTTTAGATAAATAAAACAGTGCATGTTATTGCTTACAGTCCTAAAGAACACTCATAAAGGACCCCAGTAATGAGTCTTGAAGTCTGGCATTTAGTGACCAGTCAATATCTCTCAATGTCATCTCAGTCAAAGCAGTCTAAAGCCAGGCCTGTGAAGAACCAAGAAAAAAATTTAAAAAAATAAATGAATTGTAACCAGGAGAATGTTGAATAACTTCTAACATGTCAGAGATTGAGACCAAATGAAATAGAGTACAAAATATATATGAAGAAATCCATACAAGTTGCCATGCTATCGCTTAATTCCTTAGTTATTACCAGATAAACAACACCGTCAGTGCCGGCGCACGCTCCATTACTAGTTGCAATGGGGCGAAACATGTCTGTAATATACACTGTGTAATCTGCGTAATTACAAAAATTAAGTGGTTAGATGATCGACTAATTTCATCATTTATCTTAGCTTTTTTTTTTCCTCCCCGCCCTCCACCTGATTCTGTTTCAGCTTGTGTCTGCCTGTTCAGACGAGCTGTATGCCTCCACTTCCGCGTCTCTCGCGTTGCTCGCATCAGAGCTGACATTAATGTGCATGTGTTTAGAGCACAGCCTGAGATTCTGCTGCCAGTTGTTTTCTGTTTTTTTTTTTTCTTTTTTCTTTTTCTTTTTTTTTTTTTGTGCTGTGCTGAAATTGTCTAAGGTATGACAATTTGTGCAGCTGTCTTCACTTCCTCGCTCACATCCACCTGAGAGGTAGATAAAGCGATGAGTGAAGACTTGTCAGCCTGTTTGATAACATTTAAATCAAAGTTCTGCTCAGGGCATACTCGTCTGAGCCCCGTGTTACAGAGATCTGCCTCACACTGACAACAATCTCAGCCTGTGCAGCAGAAAAAAGTTGAGCCGGGGTAATTTTCGAGCGAGATTCTGAAAGCTTTAGAAGTTGCTTAGCCTGGCAAAAACTCCACAGCATTTGTGTTATTAAGGCATCGCGGATTTACCTGTAGCCAAGTCGCAAAATAGCCTCTTTTTAAAGGTTAAGTCATAAAGTAGAGGTTTTCAACGGCGTGAACGCTTCGAGGCAAACCTGATTTTGTGGCATGACTGTGCCTCTGCCTCTCTTTCAGTGTGCAGATCAATTCAAGGCTTTTTGGTTCTTAAATAAGGAGGGGAATGTCAAAAACTCTTACTAATTTGCAACAACATCTCAACAAGCTGGAGTTGACCTGTGGGAAAGCGTTGACATTTAAAGGTCTTGAATTATTCACTTGTCATGATTTCTAATTTACTATTCTCGTGATGGAAATATGCTATGCGACAGCACAGAACCTGTTTGTTCCCCCTAGATATATTTTTTACTCTGTATAAAAGTATAACTGTATAGGCATTAAGGATACATTCAAGAAGTAAGCAAATGTCCAGTCACTCTACTGTATTATATTTTGGCTTTATTGAAAATGCATTGAACAGTATAATATTATGGCTTGTATTTGCTTCTGCATCCTTTTTCAGTATTTGCACCTTAGTGGCTCTACCTATCCCCAGTTATTCAATAAGCCTATTATGTGATTGAAGAAGAGGCTTTTTTTACATTAAATATCTGCAAATTCATATACAATACAATATGCCATAATAATTCCATATAATCCCTGACATGTTGTTCAGTAATTGAAATTTCAATGGTAGCAGATAATACACGACATAAAAATGACGAAAATGTGCAGGTAGGCAGGTTCAATTGAACATTTTTATTTGATTATTTCATCGTTAATTAACATTTTCATAATGAACACTTAGGAGAGTTTTGTGTTTTCATTTAATCTGTGGGAGACACTAGGGAAGTGAATCCACCTCTGCCTTCTGAGCTATCTAGAAGCACATGAGATTTCATCATCTGCTTAATTGCTTACCCTAATTTGCTTTACTGGCACTGTCACAGCCCCATTGTACTGTTATCAAATCACTGGGCACTGTAATTAACTTTACATTGTAACCACCACCTCTGTAACTGGCACAGAGCAGCCGTTAAATGCCTTTAACTTTATTGTCTTTGTTTTGTTTTGTTTCGTTTTTTTCTTCTTTCCTTGCAGAATGAGTACACGTGTCCACGCCCCCTACCTGGTGCCTGGCTTGGAGATGTGCCTACCATCCATTAACCCCCCACCAACAAAAGTAACTGCTTTGGATGGTTGCAGCAAACCACAGTGAAACAGGGATATACAGGAGAGGGACACGTGAAGAGAACCCATCAGGATCCTACTCCCATCACTCACATTCAAGAATACATTTCAAATGGTCCTCCACGCTAACAAGGACAGCCATGGACCAGGGCAAAGAGGAGATAATACTGTCTTTTTCTTTTTCTTAAGATTTTATAACATGTTTTTTTTGGGGTTTTTTTTGACCTGTGGTCACTGGTCATCAGCTTTGTTGCATTTCTTCACGCTTTCACTACACAAACACTGACGTCGATCATTGTGGAAATGCAGTCCTATGGTGAACGGCAGAGCACTGGAAGAAGACTCATGAGCACTGATGGATGGTTATAACCAACACGTGAGCTTACTGTATAGACTGCAATAGCTTATTGTCTCCATGAGGACAACGTGGCATTGTTTTAAAAACACAGGCAAACGACTGTACAAAATCCAAGAGGCTTTAAAAAAGTGTAAACTGAGCAATGAATCATTATTGAAAATGCACTGAAGAGGTAGCTCTGACCACTCTGCTAACACAGCTGTGTATAATTTAAAGTGGGTTTGCATACTTTGATTCCATATGAAGCATCATGTTTTCATCTTTCAATATTTTTTCTTTTCTTTTTTCTTTTTTTTTTAAGATAGACTAATCAAAGGATGATGTAAATGTGCCTCACTGGAGCGGAAAAATTATGAGATGAGTCACTGATTTTCTGTGCACCTGTCAGTAAAGAGGAATGAGGTGGAAATCAAGTCAGCAGCTGGAAGATTGTTTGAAGCGTGTGAAAAGTTGCCAGAGGAAAAGCAAACTATCCCCCAGCCAATGACTTTTGGTGAGTTTTTTTTTTTGTTTGTTTTTTTGGTTTGTTTGTTTGTTTGTTTGCTCTTTTTAAAAGTTTTTTCTAAGTTGTTTCTAATTGCAATCAAACGGCGGCGATCTAGTTTGATTTGGAGGACAGGAGAGGCAATCAAAAGCAAAAGAGGGAAAAAAGAAAAAAGCTCCTATCAAGGCTAAAATGTACTTTTCTGCAATTGTAATGTTGTTAATGTTGTACTTTATGAATATGTGTTCCTGCCATTTTCAACACCAAATACCAAAGAGCCAAATGAAGCATTTTTTTGGCGTTTGGCTCTCCCAACCATGGGTTATAAACTATCCAGGATTTGTCCCCTTAAAGGTACTATATGTAAGAATGTGGTGTAATTTACATGTGTTAATCACTTTTTTATTGCCAATGTGTGAACGGAGTATGGTGAACCTAAAAAATGAGACCCAAGATGTATTCACTCTCCTACAGCAGTGGTTCTCGAACCTTTTCACATCAAGGACCCCTGAACTGACACAAATTAGACCATGGACCCCACTCTGATAAGATTTTTGCTTTTAGATATTTTATCACAGAAAGTTTTTGAAATCCATGGAATTACAGTGGAAATAAATGATTCCCCTCTTTCTTGGGGACCCACAGGAAATGCCTCAAGGACCCCTGGGGGTCCACAGACCCCTCTTTGAGAACCACTGCCCTACAGCACCAACAGTGTGCAACACTAGCTAACATTAGCTTAGAAATGAAGTTAACAAACAACCGGCTCCCAGCACAAGACAAACAAAATAAATTTGACATTTTTCCAGTCTAAGGTTACTCATACCACTCCTATCACCCGTTTATACCTGATGGTTTAGTATTATCATCGCCTCAACCCACTGCCAGACCCATTCTGTACAGTAGCATTAGCCAAACTATGGTCTCACATAGCCAGACCTGCCCCCACACTTTGTTTTAGCACCATGTCAGCGCTGGAAAGTCAAATACAGTCTAAAGTATAGCTAATTTATAGTCAAACTATGGTTATATTCACTCTCATATAGGCTATGTCACGTCACTGTTTTGGTTGATTCCCTGAATGCTCACTGTACCTATGCTAACTCTAGTTCACTTAATGGCCACCATTATTATCATTATTAACAAGGGGTTTCCTGAATGTTACATATAGCACCTTTAAAAGAAATCCACGAAAAATCAAAAGAAGCCTCAACTCCTCTCACATCCAGCAGTGCTCTGTAAACCGAATCTGCTTTTTTTTCCCATGTGTGTAATGTGTACGTCTTTGTGAACCAATGTTGCAACGACAGTCTTGGTTAGGAAGCACTTGTCTGAAAGATAACTCTGAGCACTGCTTTACATTTTGTGACTTCTGTTTAACACATGCTTCACTTTCCTTAAAATAATCAGCCCGTCTCTCTCTCTTTCTCTCTCTCCTCTCGAGAAGAGATAGCAGATGTTGCTGTGTGTGATTCTGCGTGTGCTTGTGTTTCATCCATTATAAGTTTTTAATTATATTTGAGACGCATTTAGTTGTGAATTGTTTGTTTCAACCTGCAAACATAATCTTTCTACGCCAGAAAATGGTAATTTTCTATTGTAAATTTCTGCTTTCCCCCCTTCAATTTGTTGATATTTAGTAAGCAGCTGTATTCTTTGTTCACTTTCAACAGTATGTTTTATAATGAAAATAATGACTTTATTGTTGAGCAATATGAATTGGTCAAATTAAAATAATCATTAATCATTTTTTGTGTTCAGGCTGTACGTGTGTATGTGTGTGTACAAAGCATTTCCTGATTGTGTTAGTGCTGGCCACTGTAATTGAATAAGCTTGTACCCTGCTCATGTCTCCATTCATACCCGTTGAAATCCTGTCCTGCTCCCCGCAGATCTGCAGCGACGAGGCTGTCACATCAACATTAGCCTCATTAATTTAGAGAGCAGAACATTGATCTCTGTTCGACCGTTCTGTTCGCGGTGACGTTCACTGCGGGCCCCACCAGCCCTCTAATTACGCTTCTTGTGTAATGTGTTGCATATCTCAAGAGGGGGCCCTGCTTAGTGAATTTGCTGCACATTCACTGCACTTGGAACATGTCAAGCTGTCAGCTCAGAGGTCCAGATGGCCAATCTGCCCAATGCTCCCTGCGGTATTTTCACATATACATACTCTCTACCTATCTCCCCCTGCTACTACATCTCTCCCTTGCTCATCCTGCCTGCCTTCCTCTCTGTCGGGTGCCCAGATCTCACTCACTTTTGGTTTCTTCCCATTATTTGTGACGTTTTTTGGTCACTCGTCGCCATCTCTATTCCCTGCTTCCTCCCCACCTGTCTAAAAGGTTGCTTCACCAAAGTAATGAACAGAGATTTTTCCTTTTATCCCCAGTGGTCTCGGTCCATGCATATTGTTTCAGTTTTACTCTCATTTGCCAAATAGTAGACAGTTCCATGCACCAAAGTAGAGCTGCAACTAACAAATATTTCCATTATCAATGAATCTATTATTTTCTGTTAATAATTTAACACATGAGAAAACTGTAACTCCCAGTTTCTCAGAGTCCAAGGTCACATTTCCAGGTTGTTTTGTCTAATACTCAAAGATATTTCATTTGCAATTATATCAAACTTTTATGGCATTTTAGCTTGAAAAATTACGAAAGATTATTTTTCTGACCATCAAACATCAAACAACATAATTGTTGTATCTCTGCAGAAAAGATCCCCAGCTGGATAAACCAAGGACACTGTGATTATCTTGGCCGACCACTTGGCGCCTTAATCAACATAAATCAACAAATCAACATGACTTAATCATCAAAGTTGTTTATCAAGTACAAACTCCATTCAGTTACTGGTTCCAGTTTGAGTTGTGAACTGTTGGTTGCAAAAAAAACAAAAAAAAAAACAATACGACATCATCTTGGGCTCTGGGTGACTGTGAGGGTCCACTTTATAAAATGAATGTTAAATAAAAAAAAATATGAAAAAATAATTGATTTGATTAATCAAAAATGAAAATAATCATTAGTTGCAGCCTTAGTGGTTTTACATGAAAATATTTTTTGTAATTTGAACTGATCCTTTAAATATCCTGTCGTGCATATAGTACATCTCTGAGCTCTGTATCTGCTGTATTTTTCTGTCTCCCTCTGTGTCTGTCTTATCCACTGCTGCTCTCTATGATCTCCATAACTCAGTGTGCGTCTCTGGCGCTGCATGTCCAGTGGCAGCACAGACAGGGCTGTATGCCTGAGAGCAGACACCATGCATAATTCATGCAGCTTAGGCTCCCTGTTGACCCGCGTCCAAACAGTTGGCACTCTATAACACTTCCACAGAAAGGCCCCAGGAAGAAGATGTTAAACTATAAGCAAAACACACTGATGTAAGATTTATCAAGCCGCTCCCATGACATTGTAAACATCATAACTTTCAAACATCGTCTCTATCTGCCATCTCAGACTGGATGATAAAAGGCCAGTTTAAAGTCTCTGAAAACCTTTGAAGCAGAGATACGCACATGCAGGCCGAGCAAGACAGTGGATTACAATATAGAGACTTGAGAAAAGCTCAAATTCAGACAAAGATTTGATAAGAGAGAATTTCATTGCTTCATGGTGACTTGAGAGATGGTGAGATTTTGTTGCACATTACAGCGAAGCACACAATAAATGCAGCTGAGGAAAATTTCAAACCCGTAACAAAACAGAAGACAGTATACAGAAGAAACAACTTCCAGCAGACAGGAAATGCAAACATATTCAGCTCCCCTTCTGAGCCTTGATGTATAGTGTTAATCCATTAGGAGATTTTTCTGATTGGTAAAGGCGTAAAAGAAAAGAGCAAACAACCTGTTTGAATCTCATGTTCCTCCCCCTCCTCTCCCTCCTTCCTGTTCTCACTTCAAAGAAATGTGCCACTAATAACTTTGCCTAACCTTGCGGCGATTGATTCACCGACGAATCATTCTTTTATTTAAGGCTTGTTAATTGGATTTGACACTCTGATGTGAAGTTTCATTCAGGAGCCATTCAGCAATGCGTAAGAATGACTCCTAATCACTCATGACCTCATATAATCTCCAACTTGAAGCACAGCTCACTGGGTGGCTTTCAACTTTGATTAAGGCTTTTTGGAGCAAATTAGTCAGCGGCTGCTTAGGTGAAGTGACTTAGAAGGTAAAACACCGAACTCCTACTGTCGAACGAATGGTGGACTCTTTATGTAAGCACTGCTTTTTTCAAAACAGTCAAATCACTGCTGCTGCAACCCACACCAGAAGTAGTGTTCAACAGATCATCTGCTTCAGCCATCTGCTCCTGAATGGGGAGCTGCAAGGTTCTCATTGAGATCATGCCTGATACCATCATTGCCAACTGCTGGTCTGATGCTTTCTCCTGTTTCCACCTCGTTTTATTTTATTAAATCTTCAATCGGGATGAGCAAACACTGCCATGGAAACCAAGGAAATGTTTGCTTTTTGCCCATTCTCCATCGATCCTGGGAATGCAGCCTGCATGGTATGTCTCACTCCTCTGCATTTAAAATCAAAGCACACATCCCAGCCCAGCTACTGTTGACTTTTTCAGCCATGATAACAAAAAGCAATACCTGCTCCCTCAATTTCGTTGAAAGAGATTTTTGGTAAGTTTTCTTTTGCACTGCACCAGGTTTCTTGCTGGGAGCAGGTGGTGGTGATTGTCGCTTGACAAGAACTTCGGCCATCGTTGTCTTCAGAGGTTACAATACGTCCTCAGAGCGGTGCTACATATTCAGGGCAGATTGGAGGCTACACTGAGTCGTTATTGTTAAGAGACGGGACTGGTTGATACAGGCTTGGGCCAACTGGTTAACATGCTTTTAATAGAGGAAACTAAGTGATAGAGAGAAGAATTAACATTGCTGTTGCTTTCCACCGCTGGGGACAGCTCTTGGTGAGTAAAGGAGAAGAAGTTTGATGCTGAACTCGCAGGGGTTTCTTCGAGACTGGTAAGTTAACAGCTGTTAATGCTAACGCTGGCTATGTAGCAATAGCAGACACTTCCATATCGATCCTTTAACAGCAACTCCAATATGAACATACCGGGACTCTTGGAAGAAATTAGTAATGTAGAGTATGTTGATGGTCCGTGATTTTCACCTTGTCACCGCCCATTCACCAAGCAGTGTTGGGGAGTGACAATAAACTTCATTCCTGAGACTGCACAAGACAACACTAGCCTCCACTCGACAACAAAGCATCTCCAGGTTTTGCAGAGTATCCTATCTATACCATCACGATGCGTAAATCTAAACTGAATAATCCACCTGACAAGAAGCACCAGGCTAAGACATGTCAGCTTTGCAGCAGATAATTATCAACTCACGGATATTAAAATCTGAAATTCATGCATTGGAGCAGAAATCTGCTCCATCTTTTTATGGAATGATATGCAGCACTGATAAGCTGCAGATGACCATCAGCATTTGGATGTGGAGCCTATGAGTTTGGCCATGTTTGCAGCTGTGAGTAGAAACAGAATACACCACTGAATGGACAAAATGTAATGGAAAAAAAGCCTGTCCAGTGGCATCACTGTCACTTCCTGAAAAGGCAAGATCTACATAGCTTAGGGAGCTTCACTGATTTATGTTTTAATCAAATTAGTCTTCTAATGTATCAACAGTGTAGCCCCAGAGCCTCTACCGAGATATATCCACTGACAGGACAGTAACAGAGTAACTAGGGGCATGATGAATGACAAAATACCACAGCGTAGATCTAAATTTAGACAATGAGCTTTCTGTCAACTCTGGAACACTTTCCCCAAAAAAATCAAATTAATTACAATTACAAAATCTTTCACCACAAGGGTTAAGGGCTGCTCGCACGCAAATGTAATATATGCGCAGTGCATATGTAGTGCCCTTCTAATTTTGTTTTCATATTGTATAATTTTGATATGTAAATTCAGTGCAGTCATTATACTGTAGAACTGGTAACGCTGGCTCAGTTACTGCTAATCTGGGTTAAATTTTGGCACTTAAAATGGAAAATATTTTATTTTTGATAAGGTGTTCGAACATCTCATGTTTTGAGGACTTTTCAGGTCCATTTTCTGTTTCTTTGTTGGATAGGTGGTAGCATGTTTGATCAGCCAATCAGTGAAAAGTTCAGATGAGTATTGTAACCAACCGGATTCTTAAGAGGGCAGGACTGAACTGAGAGTGAGGGCAGACGGGTCGACAGAGACACAGGAGGACAATAGTCAATAGAGATGTGCGCTGTTTAAATTCCTTATCTTCTGTATTATTCAACTAACTCAAGCAATAAATCATTCTATATTATGACTAACACGATATTAGATAGATTAAACATAAACTGTTCTTTCCTGTAGGCCAGGTACATGTTGTATATGTATATGTTGATAAAATTAGATGATGCATGAATTGATATAAATGACATATTTTATTTAACTACTTCAATCACACTAGGATATTGACTGGTTTGTTTAACTTGAAATTGTCCGTCGTTATGCAGACATGGTTATCTTCATGGAGATCCCAGATCTCAGCTGGCATTCCTTATATAGCTTCAGAACGGTAAACTGGCTAAAACATGTGCGGGAGGGCATGCTATACCGCTTATCCAGTGTATTTATTAAAGCTGTGAACCCAGGCTTGGTCATTACGTTCATATGGAGTTATGCTTTCATACATTACAGTCAGTGATCCTTGTCGGGTGGTATTTGGCTTACTTGACACACTACACAACCGACGTACTGCTCCTCTTAGACACTATAGTTTCCGCAGTGCCAGGTTTGGTCGAGCCTGAGGCCATTATACAAAAGGTCAAAGTGTAGACTGCCAAGTTGTTACTCCCTCTTTCAGCCGACTGCTCTACTCTTGCTAGCGTGTCACATGACCAGAGTGTAATCGCAGCCTTTGCGGTTAGAACATCGCATTTTATCATATCACGACATTATCGCAAAAGCAATTAATTGTGCAGCCCTGGTGAGTATGGTTACTGAAAACTAAAAAATATGCAGCTTTATGGTTAGAAGACAACATGTTTATTAGGGGTTGTGAATTTTATCATAGTGTGCTTCAGACACAGACACCAATGCTGCTGCAGTAGATGTGCTCAGGACTTGCCACTGCAATGGAAAATGGCTTCTTGTACTTGGACATAGCCCCAGGACTGGTTTTCCTCATCGCTCAGCGCACTGCTGGACCAGTGGTTTAAATGGACTGTTACTACTAGCTCTCTGAGTTTCCATGGGACAGTGAGTACAGACAATTCTCTACTCTAGGTTTACAAATGAGCTCCTACAGTGCGCCAACCCATGTGGTACCAGAGACTAAAATAATAAATTAATTAATTAATTAAATTAAATTAAAAAAAGGCTATCAATTTTATTTTATCTCATGTTATTTCATTTGGGGTTTTAAATAAATATTGTTCTATTTTTGCATTTAATCCTTACGTTTGACACGTATTCATTTTTAACAGTCATGTAATTCATGTGATGTTAATCTGATTTGTGGTTAAAAATAAGGGGCATATTTTGGTTAAAATGTGATGCATGGGAGCTAAAGCTCACACTAACAGTACAGCTCTTTAATAAGCTAACTGGGCCTCTTTGCACCCTAGTTGAAGTCATACACCTGAAGTCGTATCTGTACATATATCCTAAACTTATATTTGTTTGTAGCTCTCACCAATTAATCTCCCATGCATTAAAAAAAAAACTAAAAACAAAGGTGTATAGGGTTTAAAGGTCTGTACTACAAAATCCTGTCTAAAAAATTTGAATTGAGTGAGTGGGCTACACATATATTGAATATCAATACATGAAATACTGTATATGTACAAATAAAATAAAAACTTATATGTAGAAATTATGTATAAAACCTTTTAGAAATTGGAACAATTTGATTTATTAACACATATATCTAGCTCATACAAACGTGTGTTTATGTATGTATGCTTATATTGTAAACATATGTTATGTAAATATATATCCATCCCAAAGCCTGTCAATATGTGTTGACATTATATACAGTAGGGTCCAAAATTCTGAGACCATTTTCTGAGGACATACCATACCATATAAAAATTCATTATATAGATGTTTTTAATATATGTAGGCCTACATATACAAGTTTTACTATGAATATTTGATATATGTTATTAACCTATATCTTCATATATTCAGAGGATGTATATATGTGATAATAATACATCCCCTTATGGGTAACACTAACTCTAACCCTAACATATATGGCAACATCACACTTGATATAGAGACGTGTGCCATCTGTTACATTTCTGTATGAGTGGCTAGAAACAAACCAGAGCTGTAGCCATTTTTAGCTAATTGTACTCTTAATATACTATAAATATGGAAATACAATGACCAAAAAGTAAGTGTGACTTTACTAGAATGAAAGCTGTATATTTTAGTTATACTGTGTATATAAAAGCCCAACTAGGGACAAGAGATGAAAAAGTTCCAATAGCTATAAAACACATCAGTGTGCTCTGTATTGAAACTATGTTAAATTGCTTCGTCCTTATCAAATAAAATAGAATAGATAGAAAACAGGAGCTCAACGCTTTAGATGGAATTATTATAGTAGTATGTAACAGTAAAGCAAGCTGCCACATAATCACTTTGCTTTGAGTTGAAATAGTTTTCTAATGTTTAGCTTAATATGAGCTGTGTGGAGAAAATGTACATGTTACTACTTCTATATGAAACATTTTGATTTTACCTTGAAGCCAATAATATGGGGAAATGATTGTGTGAATGGGTTGCAAACAAAACTAAGCAAGAGTCAATAGAATACAACAACCAAAAGTGTCATGGTCACTGATAACAGCACAGGCAGGGAAGACGCAAATGCAGACTCAAAGATGATAAAGTGAAGTTGCATTAATAGATGAAATAAAGTGTACGGGCAGACGGGTAGACAAGCAGCCAGGTAGGTAGGTAGACTTCTGGAACATAAACAGATAATCCAACAACGCGCTGATGACAGTGGCAGGTTTAAACTGTGGCTGGGGTGATGAGGTAATTTGGAGCAGATGTGTGAGTGGGCAGGCAAACACAGGAGATTGGAGATGAGAAACAGGTGAACAGGTGGGTGTGAAGACAGGAATAAAAGTCCGGGCACATCTGCTGGGAGGTCTGAGGAGATGAAGGGACAAACAAAGCCAGGGAGAAGTGAGCAGGGGCGGGAGACAGGGGCCGAGGGGAACTGAGGAACAGATCTTGATAAAGACAACAATGAGCAAAAAACAATTTTTCCCATAACACTCAAACACAAGTCCTTCAATTGATAACAAAGGTAAATAAACAGTTTAAAAGCATCAGGATGCACCTACCAACCAATAACCAGGAAAAAAAGAGAGTTTAGTTACAACAAGTAATTAACTCACAAACAACACCAATATAAAAGCAGTACCTGAGATAACAGCATGACTTGAGAGCCCAAATTAGTAAAAACATCAACCACAAGCTAACAACACACGCTGACTAGACAGAGCAAAGGCATCTGGTAATGCACATTATAGCAGAAGCAGTTTACCTTGTTGAGGTGAAGCAGTGATATCTGGCATGTCAGCTGATCATAAAACCATCTTTGGGAAATTGAGGTGTTGACAACAGGGCCACGTTCTTGGTACATGGATGACGTGGAGTTATTCAGATTCAAATGTTGGGAATAGGACATGATTGCTGGTTTAAAAATTTATCTGGAGCTGTTGAAGCTGAGTCAATGATCCCAAACCTTTAAAAAATGGAGGCTTATTCACAGTTGGCTTGATGATTCTGAGCCTTTTAAAGCTCTCTCCAAACAAAATTCTTATCCACCATGGCCAATCATTTCTTAAGAGAGTTACCAATCGATGTCTGTGTAATAATTGTCAGAAGAGCATTTAGAGGAGAGTGCACCCTGCAAGAAAGGCAAAAAAAAAAATGCTTTGGCATCTTCAGATTTTTTGCTGGAAAGATACCATCTTAGCCATGACAGTCTCATTTATCTCCATAATTTACTAGAGCCACAAATATGCAGCAACACACATTGCATTAATGGTCTTACAGGTATGCTTTCTATGCTTTGTGATGTGCGATTTTTGCAAATGGTGATGCAGGAAGGGAAAAGTGCTATAATAAATGTGTGTGCTTTCATTGTGTTTCCTGGCCACTTTGGAATGCAGACCACCAAACAGGGCTTTTACTCAGTTGCAGGTAATGTTACCTTCATTATTTTGATATGTAATAGCTTTAACAAGAGACTAGCGGTTTGATTTGTTTGTGCAGCATTAACAGCTATTATTGGGCCAGTGGACAGCACTCAAGTTAAGATAAAGTAAAGTGACTGAGGCTGTGAGTACTCACTGTACATATCTGAGTAGACCTATTAGTCAGTTTCTGATACAAATTCACATCTAATTTTGCGCCCTTCACGCATTTACAATGTTCAGATTATCTGTAATGGTTCTTGAGTGATAATGGGTTAATGGAAGGGAAAATTTATGTGTCTTCATGGTCTGAGAGTTGTACCTGAGAGAGCGTGTGACACCACAGTGTAACACAGTGTGCTACATAACATTGCCAACATTTGGAGAAAAAAAAAAAACAAGCTCCCCTGCAGTGGAGGTGCAGCCTGATAATGATCTTGAGCCAGTGCACCTTGACCACCCCAGTGGCATATCTGCAAGGGATGGGAGTGTGGCCCGATATATTGGATGAGTGTAAATTAATTTCCTGTGATTTTTTTTATTTTTTTTCCCCTAGGTTCAGTGGAGCATTGCATTGACCACATAATGAGTTTATTTTTTATATTTGTTATTGGCCTTGGAAAGAAGAGACAAACAAAAGGTTCAGTGAAGTTTCAATTAGGTGAGACATGACATAATTCAAATTTACCAGCGCTGCCGCCAAAAGATTGTTTATCAAGCAACTGAATATACTTTTCTAGCTTCATTAGCATCACATCTCAGTACTGCATTTCTTACTGCCTATTTTTTATTTCAATCTGCAGTTATTTCTTGTACAGGAAGCGTTCATCTTCAGGATCCCACAGAATGACAAATTACTGAGTACATTACAGACAAACAACTTTTAATATCAACCTTTCTCCCTTTTCCCACTGGATGAGCCAGCAGCTGATGGATTGTCTAAGGGAGTGGATTCCTGCCACAATAACTCTGCAGCAATGCCATGGGCAAATTCATCTTTCCAAAATATAACACTAAGCAGGACTTACTTCACCCTGAACAGAGCAAATAATACTACTTTCCCAGTGCTCAACAGATCTGTAGATACAGATGAATATTCAACAGACAAACAATGAAAATTCCTAATGTGCTAATTAACACATTACAATGTTTAAACCTTACAGATGGCTCCCCAGCTACTTCCTGAGGTACTGGCAGCAGCTTCACCACATATCCTACAACTTAAGAACTAATTGAAAATAACTTTAAGCCTGTGAAAATAATACAATAATACTGCAAAGTGTGAAATACACTTGGCATGTAATGTAACTGTTGCTGTATCCTGACACTTGCTATGAAGATGTGCCACCTGCCATGCCCTCCAATACTGATTGGTTGTTGGCAGATGTAGAGGGAGGTCAATACATAGTATTCTATAAAATGAGGCCAGCCCTACAATTGTGAATGTCTGTGACTGACTGACTGACTGACTGACTGAATGATCATAATTGCACCACTGGTCAGCCAAATGCCACGTGACTGACTTTCCCCATTGGCCATCACTCTTTCAAAACAGTTTCTATTAGGGAGATGTTTACAGCCTACACTGTTGCTAAGTTAGTAATTTAGATTTTTTTTCTACAAAAAAGCCGTTTGAGACAAATCTAGCAACTTTTTGGACAAAACTTGGCCTCTTAGAAGAGAGTCACAAGCAAGTTGGCTGGAGCAATCCAGAACAGCGTTCCAACACCTTCGATTAATAAGTAAATAAAAGTTTCTAAACAGAGAGCGAGACAGACCAGCAGACACACAAAGGTAGGACAGAAGCCCCTCATGGCAGATCAGCACACAGGTGGATGGATCTTTTTAACTTTATTGTTGCAAAAGAAGCAGTGCCTCGCTCATCCAGGAACATATGAAAATGCTCTATGTTATAAATTCATGGGAGTAGAATCGCTTGTTGATTGGCGCAGAGGAATTCACTGCTGGGCTGAACAGCAGGGCTACTGCTCGCGTGACAGAGAGTCAGACTGGTCACAATTTCAACTTGTTCAAAAACAGAAACAGAAAAACATTTAATAAGAAAGGCTTTATTGAGATTTTGGCTGTATTAAGATACTGTATATGTGAGAGAGAAGGAGAGATGCAAACAGAAAAAGGACTGAGACCAGCTGACAGCTTATGGAACAGAGGTTGAACAACAGTTTTGTCCTCAGTTTCACACACTGACCATACATGGTCCATCCATACACTGTTTTGACCTTGTCTTGTCTCGCTCCCATGTCCTATTTGGGCACCGGTTCAGAAAACAAGCCATATAATTGTCCTCCTAAAAGCCAAAATAACGGCAATAAGAGCATTGAAAAACAAAACACAAGAAAATCTATTTACAGATTGGTTATGTATTTAATTCAGTTGAATGGGAAAATGGACACCACTGTATACATGATGACGGTGGCAAACAGTGCTGTCTAACACGTCGCTCCAAAATCACCCACAGGTGTTCAATTGGGGTGAGATCTGGCAACTGCGAAAGCCATAGTATATGATCCACATCATTTTCATACTCATCTAATCATTCACTGACCCCTCGTGACCTATGGACGGGGGCATTATTGTCCTTGACGAGACCACTCCCATCAGGATAGAAATGTTTCATAATATGATAAAGGTGATCAACTTTGTATTGATTTGCAGTGACCCTTCTCTCTAATGGGACAAGTGGACCCAAACCATTCCTGAAAAAAATCAAAATCTTGTTTTTTGAGCTGAATACATTGAGCCTGTAGTGACTAAATTAACCGAAGTGTCCACCGACTTTCTGATATCAGTCTGGAATATTAGGTGCAGGTTTACCTTGGGCGAGCGTGGTTGAGCTTAGCATGCACATTGGAAGTACATTTTGTTAAGCGGTGCCTCTGGACAGTTTTGTGTGACAGTGTGTGTGAGCGTTGCATGTGTCCTGTCTGTGATATTCTTGCTGCTCTCCGGAGTAATAATTGTCAGGAGTATTTCTCCATTATAAAGTGATTTAAATGTTGACTCAATTAACTTCAGGACTGAATTTCTTTAGGGAGACTAGGATGTTTTAAATTAGGCTAGAATTATTAAATATGCATGAAAACATATGGAAACTCATAAAAACACCACATATTATTTATGTCACCTAGCTGAAAACAAAAGAATAGCTGTGATGGCTAGGTCCAAATAAAGTCAATGTTTTCAATAAAGCAAAGTCAAAAACAGTCACGGGCAATCATAATGATGTAAAGAATAATAAACTAAATACAACTGATACTCCAGAATTGCAAAACAACACACAACACAAGCATGAATACATTCACAGCCATGCCTACTGGCATAATAAATGCTTACAAATAAAACAAGATTTTAGTGAGGGCTCTTCCACAGTCATGCAGCCTCAAAAGCTTGAGCTCTCTGTGGAATCACTAAAGAGTTTTAAATGAGCTGACCTAAAAGGTCTGGGCCATCCAGTTCATTTAAAGGCTTCAAAACAAGCAGCAGAAACTGTAAAGAGCCAAACTTGGAGCCAGTCAAAGGAATGAAGACCGTGATTAGGTTATGTCATATCTCTCAGCAGCAAGAGCAGCTCCACTGTACAGTGTTAACCAGGGAATTTCATACAATTGATTATCTGCTAAAATCCAAAAGGTTTAAGGAGACAGAGAGCTGGGTATTTTCCTCATAGCAATTATAAGTTACCAAGCACAATGAAATCAATGGGCTGTGGCTGTGTCACCTCAGGGAGACATATTAAGGATAAATTAGAGCTAGGATTGAATCCTCTGACTGAACAACTGTGGTAGCCCATAAAATATAATAGCGAGATAGATATAATGTAGAGGTGCTCCTAAAAGCTATATTAAGCACAGAAGTCTAATGAGTATGATATATGATCTAATGAGTATAAAAATGTTTTGGCTGCACTTGATTTCAGCCTTTAAGGACCCTTGATAATGAATGAACCTCAGAGGGAAGACAGCTTCAGCCAGACAAGGTCACAGCATCAACTGGCAGGGGGTCAAAGTCATCCACCAGGAGACAGTGGACAGTTGGGGAAGAGTCAAGGAGTCCATTCACATCAAGAACATCCCTCACACAGGGGTTACAGTCTCAATCTCACCCCAATTCAGTGTATGACCACTTGTTACCTTGTGTAGTTCCATTCTCAGGTCACTAAATGACCCCTAAACCAACTCCATTTGACCTTTTTAAGACGCAAGTGGTTGAGAGCTCAGAAAAAGGTAAGTGGGGTTATTTTGTCACACATACTGTTACCGAGGTCAAGAATGAGTTTCAAAGCACAAAATAAATTAGGAAATTAGGGCTAAGACTAATTGTAGGTTCAGTATATCCTTCGAAGTGGCTTTTTTTTGTGGGAATTGACTGTGTTTTCCCAGCAAAATAATATCAACTCTTAATTATAAAAAATGAATAGATAAAAAAATATGCATGGAAATTTGGCAAAATACCTTTTTAAATTAGACTGAATGAAAAATATAATTCAAAATGTCAACCTTGATCCAATTAAGCCATAATAATTATCAAAGCATCTGTAAATGTTCCCCACTTATTCCTCGGAAATGTTTTCAGTGCAGTAAAATTCATCCAAGGCTAAGTATGTTGTATTGTATAGCACATACACACTGCGATATGCAGAGTTCAGAGGTCACTATTCTCACAAGCCACTAAAAAATATGACTTTACATGATATAAATATATGAATGAAGAGATAGTCTTGCCTCACATCCTGTACACACATTCAGACAGCAGCTTGAGATCATCACCTGAAAAACCTTCCACTATCTCCTGCATAATATATACAGTACAGTAATATGCAGTTTATACAGTATGTATGTATATACAGTAAATGTATATATACTATATATATATATATATATATATATATAGATGGGTGACAATTCAGTTCATTGTCATACTCAAACCATTCACTGACTCCTTGCTCTTCTAGAGGCACCCATCTTGTTCGAGCTCAACTGGACCTGGTTAGTATGGAGTAGTCGTGTATTCAGGTCGACCCCAGAGGGTTAACACTAAGCATAATCCACACTAGTTATTAAGGATATCCAAAAATATCATGCAGCTGTCCAGAATATTAAGATTAAAAAAAATCTGTGAAGATGTCAACATGAAATTCAAATGCATTTTTTTCTGTTATTTGACACAACACATTTAAACACCTAAATATTTATGTCAGTATGTAGAAAAGACAAGATGAAGCTCTAACACAATATTTAACATTTTACAATTCCAAATCTGTGATATACACTAATTGTGCCGCATGATTTGCCATTACCCAGGTGGTCCTCTATGGGCATCTGGCAAAAACATGCCTTTTCAAAGAGGATAAAAGAGCCAAATAAAAACCCACAATATGACAATCTGCTCTTGCCTTGTCCCATTTTACTAACCAGTCCTCGTCAACATACTCTTGGCATATCATGCAGGAGGAACAGGATAAAACATACCATTATAATGTCGTCCAATGCAAGAGCCCAGTAAGGCTAAAAGCTAATAGTGTTATTCAGCGTTCATTTATATTGAGTTCAGGGTGATATTTGAGGCTCCACTTTTGTGTGCCTGTGTGAGTGTGCATGTGTGTGTGTGTCTCCTTTCTGTTTTATGAGGTTACATTTGTTTTTGCCCCTCTTCACCAATTCAGTTTGACTGTGTTTGGAATATCCAAGTGTTTTGTTGAGGGTTTTCCTCCTGCTGCATCACAAACAATAATTACATTTTTTGTTAAATTTAAGTTATTATTTAATGTTAATATTTTTAAAATAAATATTTTCTTTATGTATGATAGCCAGTGAATTGGTAGACAACCGAAGGTCCAACATATGGTGCCCCGTGTCTATAGACCCAACATTTATGGTGTCCAGCTCGTGAGGCAGAGCCCAGACCCAACACTGTTATCCCCCAATTTATAGTGATTAATGCACGTTAATATACAATCAATGCTAAAGTCTCCTGTTTGTGCAGGTGGGCACTCATAGTATCCCACAATGCATGATGAAAAGAAGTGTACAACCGATGATCACTAACCAAGCAATATATACCATCATGCATTGAGCTCGCACTAAAAGACCCAAAGAAAATTACCCAAAAGTGTATTTTTCATTTTGCCAATGAGTTCACTATATAGGCCTTTACATAGATCTCCCTGGATAGTGAGTAGGGAGGAGGGAATGAGTGAGTGATTTTGGACACAACCAATGTGTCACAAAGTGAATAGCGCGAGTATGCTAGCAAGCTAGCCCTGAAAATGGATATTGGATGATGTTTTTGTTTTTTTCGTGACCCATCACAAACACTCAGCGCCTTCAGCGTGTGAAGCTTATTTTCCAACCCTGGACATTGTTGTGCTTGTGTTCTTCTGTAGATTATTTTGTACATCTGAATCTGTCTGCTCTCCTGTTTTCAGTCATCATTGTCACTGTCCTTAACGCTGAATTGTAGATGTGACAAGGCGGTGCTGTGTTATGAATGCACAGGCAGTGTGGGTTTTTTTTTCTTTCTGTAGTGTGTTGGTGCTCATTTTTGTTGTGCATTCATGGATATTAGTCCTGGTTTGGTGGCTGGGCTTGATTTCTTCTTGTTCAGCATCCTCTGAGGTTAACTATACACCTTGTTGCTCTTGTAATTATTTAATGTGCCTCCCTCATGTGGAAACCTGAGTGGAAATCTGCCTCTCAGATTTGTTCTGGCGCCGACGCTGCCCTGTATATCGAGATGTTGGGTTTGTTGGCCTTGATTCAGCCTGGACCGGCTTAAATGAAACCAAGGAGAACAGGCAGCCGATCCAATGCAAGCTGGTGATAACAAAGACAAATAGTAAGCCCATGGCACCAGGCTACTGTTCAGTGATCAGTGGGTGTTGGAGATCCTCTCCAGGAGAGAAATGGGGGCTGACAAAAATCCTTTCAATCAACAGTGCAATCAAGTGATAACGCTTAAATCACTTTCTCCGGGATCACTTTATTGTATGATTGGTTCATGCAGTTATATCTACAAGAGTGAGCACAGTCTACAGTCTGGACTATGTTGTCTTGTTCTCCTGAGAGTTGTCTAATACTCCCTTCAAAACACACACACATTGAAATGATGAGCTAAAAAAAATAATTGTAAAGCTAACTTTTCTCAAATGAATTACATGAGTAGATAAAATTATCACAAACAAGACAGAAAGTCAGCGTTTCCAAACTTAATGTTGATAATGGACAACTTTGCAAATCCCCAGATTTCATAAAATGACTTTTTTTTTTTTATGTTAAATCCCAAACAATGTTTTCACAATAATTATGCGTTGCAATTAGCCTATTGTTAAGGAATGGGGAGGGTAGACATCTAAAATGCCTATTTAAAAGGAAATATTCTGATAATGGTTGAAGCATTAATTATTGGTCTGACATGGCACCTGAATAAAAGTGTGAAAGTCAGAACCTGACTTCCACTCTCTTGCCCTTTTTACCTCATTATATAAAGAACATTGTTGAACACTAGCACTGGATGTGAACTGGTGCTGCAGAATCACACAATATGGACATAATTCCAAAGAAAACTACCTTTTAACTTCGAAGTAACTGATTCACAGCTGCAAAGACAGCTGCACAAATGACTCATTAAGTTTTCAAAACAAACACAAAAATCATGATGTATGGTAAATACAGGGAAGCTGCTTTGGAGAAGAGGAGCAGAGGCCATAAGCAAACCATTGCCGACATTTTACTAAAAGACACTTGATGGTGCATTAGCATAACAATAGTACAAAATACAGTCTAAACATAATTGCCAGAGTTAAATCAGCCCCTTGTTGACATAATTTAAAATAAATAAACACTATAAGCTGTATTTGTTCCATGGATGCTGAATTGAATTGTAACGGTATTATTGTTATCTCAAGCACCTGTATGTCAGGATAACATAGAATATGATAGTAAGTACATCTGCTTAAAGACAGAGGCTGTGGTTTTACTTCTGAGAGAATGGCTGTTTATGGCCACAAATCCTGATTACACTGCACTGCAATGTATGAATTTTTAAAGTTGGTGCTGTTGCCTGAAGGCAAACACTAAGGCAAGTGCTACGACAGGTGTTTACAAAAGCTACAGTAATTACAGCAACATTACTTTACTTGAAATCTTATATTGGATATGTAAAAAAAAAAAAAGGCACATGTAAACACAGTCCACAGAGCAGAGTAGAGCCGGATGATGAAAGATGCTTAACTTCCTTCTCTGTTTTTATGTATCTTATTTTGGGCTTTTGAACGTACAGGGCCTGAAAAATTCATTACTACATTTCACCCTTCTCACGGGACTATCAAAACATCAAGCCTATCATCTTCCTCTCTGATTTGATATGAAACACAATATTTCCTCCGTATTATGATACGGTAAACATGTAGATCTACGCAAAATATGTGTGGGCGGCATTTAGTTAGGGCTGCATGGAGATTTGACCCCATAAGTGACCCCGTAAATTGCCAAGCAGTTCATTATGACCCACAGTTACAAATATATCGTTAGGCGACCCTTAGCGGCCACAGTGATAGTGATGTGAGCAAAGGAGGAAGTCAGGTGATGTAGTATAAAGAGTAACAAAGCCTTAGGAGGAGGTTGTGATGGATGAATGGATGGACTTTCATACAGGAGATTGTTTCCTGAATGAAACCAATCAACATTGTTTCTTACTTTTAATGACGGCGATACTTTAATACTTATTTTAACCCAGATCACTTTGGGTTAAAATCTTTAAACACAGCATTGTAGTTTGTGTTCCTAACCCTAGGCAAACTGTGACCGTTACGATACTTTAGCTTAGCTTCTCCAAAATTTCAAGCAGCAGCTCTTTTTTTCTCCTGTACCCTTACAGTGTTTAGCCTTCAAGAGCCAAGCCATTAGAGAGGATACTTCACATTTCATTTAGTATTACAATTCATTCACACAGCAGTCCAGCAGCCTGAACGAAATGCTCATCCCATCAGAATTGAACTGCACTGAATGATGGCAAAACAGCGGCAGTGACGAGGCAAGCTGCCAGGCCCCAGATGGTACATAACCGCATGCATGCCTTAAGCTGGTGATGACATACAGCATAAGAAGAAACCTCCACACCGTGGAGTCCCTGAAATAGCAACCCCATCTGCTTTATCCTCCGTCTCAGTGAGGTCAAGTGGGAAAATATGCATGCATGTAGTTTATCTTTATTATATTGTTTGAAATTAGTTCAGAAACTCACACCCAAATGAGAACCATTACTTTTTTGATTATCAACCAAAATGACCAAATCAGTGACCAAATGGTAGACATGTACAGAGACGGGTTGTTGGCCTTGATTCAGCCTGGACCGGCTTAAATGAAACCAGGGAGAACAGGCAGTTGATTCAGTGCAAGCTAGTGATAACAAAGACAAATAGTAAGCCATGGCGCCAATGGAGTCAGAGACTACCATCCAGTAATCAGTGGGCGTTTGAGAGACTCTCTAGGAGAGACATGGGGACTGACAAAAATCCTTTCAATCAACCGTGCAATCAAGTGATAGCGATTAAATCACTTTCTCTGGGACGTTATCATTGCGTGACTGCTTCATCCATCTTACGCTCATTCGAATGTCTGTTGGTGGTTTTGTGGGCGCACAAATGCGCTTGTGGCTCTGCTCCAAGCCTCTCAAGCAGGTTTTATGGCTCTTTGGGAAACAATGCAAGCCATACAGTATGAAAGCTCCATTTTCTCCTAGCAAACGGGTTTAAACACAACATGATCTCTCTGAGCTCACAAGCACAACCTCAATGCACGGTCTCAATTTTAAATGTTGAAAAGGCAAATGAGATAAGATGCTGCTTAGAGTGCAAATATCTCCAATTGATTTCTGTAGGCATTGATACAAAAAACATTTAGCTTGTTCTTATTATTTGCCACGAGTAAATTTTTAATTATAAAAAAATTATGAAAAAAAAAAGTTGAAAGGATCATTTTGCAAACAAGAATTGTGTAAAAGAAACATCATGGCAGTGAGAAAACATCTCAGCTCACTGATTAAAGAGCATGTTGTTTTTAATCTACAAATGAAGCTAATTGAGTCTAACTTTCTAACTTTGGTATGAAATAAGCACTAAAAGCAGTAAAAATAAAAATCATTTAACGATAAGCAGAGCCATCAGACATCTAAATCAAAACCATTCTAATGATATGCACTTATTTTACAGGTATCTGTTACATTGGGAATATAATAGACTGGGATGGTCAAACTACATTTGTCAAGTACGTTTTGACCTTCAGAAAAGCATTTTGACGCTGCGCCAACAGGAGAGCAGCACCTATCATCAGCGCTGCAATGACCACAGCCTTACTTGTGGACAGGTACGTGCGTCTGGATGATAGTGTTTGCCGTGCAGGACCCTCAACAGTTTGACCCTGCCTCACTGCTTCCTGCTCCTCTTGGGTCAGGGTCATGGGGCGGAGTTCAGCCAGTACTTCAAGAGCCGCTCGTTGACCGGATTGCACTGCACCACTCATGTACCCGCACCACTGTGTGGCCGTCTCCGTGCCTGCCCAATGGATCCTGTAAATGAAGGTAATCAGTGAGTCATGTACCGAACACTGAGCTTGATGTCGCTCTTTGAAAAGACATTTATTTCCTCCTCTGTTGGACTAATTACATCCCTTTCAGCACATTCATACTGTGCCTTAAGCCATTAACATTCGTTTGTATTATCGGTTTTGCAGAGTACATGTGATGCTGCTGACTGATAAGACTTTCTGTCTGATGAACTGATACAGTTTAAGTTTTGCCCTTTAACAAGTCTCTGTTGGCTTCAATGCTCCATGTCTCTGTGCAATGAAATTTGCAAGTACATGCTCAGCAAATTAGGTTACGCCTGTTCAACCCTGTAGGGTTTACTCGCCAGAAAAGCGTGGTAACAATGCTACTCCTCATTCACTTTTTCTCTGCTCCATGCAATGACAACACAGTCAAGGATGCCTTTTAAACCATATAAATTACTACCCATGGTGCCCAGGTTTGTTGTCAACATCAGTCCAAATCATGTACCTTGCAGCTGCCTGTATAACAGACAAGCTCAAGAAAAAAAAAAAGCACTGTACTGTAGTTTCAGTCTAGTCCAGTGAGAAAAAACTATTGGGGTCAACATTTGATCAGTATATGTGGCAGTGGATGCAGTTGCTGCCAATGAAGACAACGGGACCTATTTTAACAGTCCGAAGCGAACGGTCTGAAGTGCATATTGCAAATGCATTTTGGGCGTGTCCATATCAAGTTTGTATTTTAATGGCACAAAAGCAGTCGCTGTGCCAGGCACATGGTTCAAAAAGCAACTTGACACATTGCTATCATAATGGCGCAGTGTTTCATACAAAAGATTCTATTTGTGTGATCAGTTGATTACATATTGGGTAAGGGATAAGGGAAGGCTGGGTGGATCAATGCGTTGCGCACAGCTCTACAAAGAAATAACGGTACAAATCCATATGTTAGACATCTTTTATGTTACATTATGACAAGTGCAAATAAATGTTCAGTTCATTATGAAACTGTGGTGGGAAAAATTTAGTCTAGATGATGAATGGGAAACACAGTGGCACACTGTGCTTGTGTGTAACAGGCAGAGTGTACATGTGTTCTGTGCCCACCTATGTTGATGTATATTACTCTCTTGACAAAGCACCCTTAAAATAACCATGATTAAAAGTACTGTGCCACTGACTTAAGACCAGGTTTTTGTTGGTAAATTGTGTAATCCCTTTCCGCTGCCTCAAGATAGCAATATGCAACAATGCACCTGACCACATCTCATTTTAAGACACGCCCATGGGAACACAGATGGGTGCAAATGTATTTGCTTTTCAAACAACATGGGTGCTAGCCGGGAAAAACTGTGGCAGAATGAAACTGGCAAATATACTTTGTGCTAGGTGTAAGATAGGACCCAATGGCTCTGTAGAACTGAGGATGATGCATTACTGTCCCTTTTCACCAGTGGCATTGCCAAAACATACCAATACCCACCCTCCAATGAAGGCACCCTAGCAGCAAGTTAGCTATCTTATCTCAAAACCCTCAGAAACAAGAGGGACAAGGTAGGAACCCAGTGTGAGCCCAGTTGAGAAACGCAGGATAACATCCAGCCTTTTCCATCCCATGGTCTTGAGAACCCACACTATACAACACTATGTACAAGGTGGTGGAGAGAGGATTAAACTCAATGCTCTCTCTCTACTGCAGGCCACTGCTCTTGGATACAGATGGAGGGGGATGATCCTCTGTGGCCTCATTGATTGGAAAGGTGGGGCTGAGCCAAGCCATAACATGAACAATACACCCTTCACAGAAATTATTTTATGCCATCCATGAAAACAAACACTTGTAATTCTGCATGCCTTAAGGCGGGAACATGCTAATCTGGGCTGCATGTAGGTGAATACGCATGGGGATTGTTCAGACATGTTCACCAGGCTGTTTCCTTTATTCTTTTACAGATTTGGAATGTAACATAATGTGTTTTTTCGCTATGAAGCCACCTCCAAAAAGGGGCTGTGCCAACCAGCCAGCTGGGCTGACACTTGCTGACACTAGCCGCACAACATGTTGTTGAGCTTTGGCAGGTGTGCATGCTGGCTCACCTGTGAGACTCTGCAACCCATGATTACACATACTACCTGTGTTATATGTTATTATGCAGTAGTTGTTAAATGTATTTTACCATGTATCGAACCATAATCCCAGTCTTAGGAAGGGAACCTGCAAGGAGTAAACAACCAAGGTATCTGATTGACACCTTTGACGCTTCTATAACTCTTACTTCTACACGTCTGTGCTGCTAAAACACAGGACACTCCACTAATTTACCATCCAGAGGACAGTGTACATGTATAACACATTACTGCTCATATATTCAGTAGCCCATCATACTTGCATATCAAGCCTATGCACCCCTGTCCGCCAATCCGAGGAAGGGAGAAGAGTTCCCTCGTTGGACTGTATCCTTGATGATTAATTTATGTTGTCTGAACAGCGGAGATAGGGGCCTCAGCAGCGAACACGCTTCCTCTGGACTCCACATAAACACCTCTCTGATGTGGTAAAGCAGGATTTGACAGTGAAATTCACAAAGGGGTTACTATTCAGCAAGGATTCAATCAAGAATCAGACGTCTGAAAAGACAGAGTAATCAGGACTAAACAGAGGATCAGTGTGTGCCAAAGCTTCAATGAGAAATGTTCACAAGTAGAGATGTTGTGATAACAGGGGCTGCTCTGGGCATATGTTAATGGATTGATATTGGCTAAAATACCGCCAATCAAAATCCGATCCTTTCATTACTGTACTCTGCTGTGGTTTGGCCACCTCAGCCTGCTAGTGTTGCAGCTCTGCTCCCTGCAGGCCACTGTCAGTGCTTGTCAAAGAGAGTTTGTGAAGAAAGAACCTCTCACTCTGTAACACCACTGTACATCCTCGAGTGAGCTCGGCGTTTCTTTAGTTCCAAAAAATCCCACAGAGTGAGACGTCTTCTTTCTAGTGGGTCGCATCACGTCTCCGTCGGGGGGTGGCATTCTTCCAACTGAACTTTCATTTATATCATATCAGTAATTTAAGCTTATAAACTTTATATTTTTGAACCGTGACCTTCAGTGTTTGGATCCAGAAGCTCATAAAAGTTTATTTGTGTGAGATTAAGTAGTCTAAGGCTGTGTTATTTCACTGATAAATGCATAGGCTATTCAATCAACATTTAAATAATGTAAATATAAGTTTTGGATAGGAGTTGGTATCAGCAGATACCCAATATTACAGGACTCAGATTGGGATTCGAGCCAAAAAAGAACTTGACTTGGACGCCCCTATTCAGAAGCATTTTTCAGTCTAGCTTTCTACAATAGTCGACTTCAGACTAAAGAGCAGAATATCCAAGAGCTTGAGACTTCAGACTGTAAGGCCTTTTGGCAACATGTCAAAAAGCTTGGTGTTGCTAATGTACACCAGCTGCCTATTCACCGAGAGGTCTTGGGATGTGACTTGTCTCCCCAAAGGAGCTATTTGTAAGTTTTCTCTGCCGTCAAATGTGGTTTCTTGCTGGGAATGAGTGGTGGTAATTGGTGCTTGACAAGAGCTACAAAACTACAAGGTAAGAGGTTATAATGCACCCTCTGAGCAGCGCCGCATCTTCAGGGCAGACTGGAGGCTACAGTGACTCGTTAATGGAAAATAAGCAGTTAGCATGCTCATTTCAGTAGAAGAAAATACGTGATATAGACAAGCGTTAACATTGGTGTTTCTTTCCACGGCTGGAGACAGCTCTTGGTGAGTAAAGGAAAGAAGTTTGATGCTGAACTGACAAAGTTTCTTTTAGACTGGTAAGTAAACAGCTGCTAATGCTAACATTACTTATGTAGCAATAGCAAAACTTACAAATAACTCATTTAAACTGATTAAAACTGCGTTTTGAAATCTTTTAGAAATTAATTTGTTATGTTTTCTGCAATTGCCCAACATAATTGCAAATCTGTACATTGTGACTCAGAAGTGTATAGCATCACAGGTTGCAGTACCACTTACTGCTACTCATTGTTATTACAATTATGTCTGGGGAAGCTCTGTAATGGATTTATGCAGCAGTGCCTCAGCTAGGAGTGCAACCAACCTAGAGATGACTCAGATAAGGATATACAAACGATAATGAAAAAGGAAAGCAATGCATCCACCACGTATGGTAATAAAAAATAAACCAGACAGGAGCGGTGGAGGGAGAAATCAACCATTACAGCAGGATACATGGCAGGTGGTGGTAAACAGCATAATGAGCAGCGGCATTATGATGGAGAGAGTGAGAGCTTGTCAGATTAAAAAGATCGCCGTGTGACCTTGATTCAACATGATTCGTGTCTCGTTTAAATACTATAGGTGTTTATATGATAAGAGTTAACTAGAACTGACAGACAGCACCGATGGCCCTGTTAAACTTGATGCAGTATGTTTAAATGTGCACAAATATGGTGGTCTACCATTTACAGTAAAAGCCTGCAACATGAGTGATTCCAGAAATGAAAAAGTGCGAGATTAATCCGATCTGTAGAACTGGGAATAAAGATAAAAAGAATCCCTCTGAGCTAGTGGGACATCATTTTGACCTCTGCTGTATACAAACTCTTTAGATGTGTTCAATTTAATCACATTTCCCAATGGGCTGAGTCAAATAATATGATAGCAGATGAACAAAATGGATTTAGAAAGAAACTGGTCCACATTGTCACATTAAACACAACAGACTCTGGGAAGAATAAAGCTTTCTTTCTCTTCTGTCATTGACCTTTCTTGAGCTTTCTGTGGGAAAAAAAATTGTGTTGCTTTTTCAAAAAATATAATGAAATGCCTTATGTCTATATATGGAAATAGGAAATGTTATATGTCATATCTGACAATCAGCGCTGAAAGAAGAAAGGTGTGTATATTTTTCTCCTCATGATGACCCAGTTGATATATAACACAATCATCTCTGCTCTGAGTATCTTCCTCTCAACTGTGCTGACAAAGTGTCTGTGTGGTGGATAGTGTTGCCAACTTTTGTGGACAGATATTTGGAGCTGCTCGGTGTGACTGTATGAATTCTTCTGACACTTCCTCACATCATAATCTTTGTGTATTTTGGAAGGCTGTATAATTCCCTTGGGTTGTGAGTTGAGGTATTATGTTTTCCCTTATAATTGTAAGAAATCAGTAAACCCTTTCTGTTTGTGTGCACCGGTGGGATCTCTTGTTCAATTCAAGTTGATGTTTTTCATAGTCAAAAACACTTTGTTTCCACCTGTCCGCTGGCTGGATAGTGTTGTTTTGTTACATACTGGGTGAAGTCAGGGTCCTTATCCCCTGTGTTGGAGGATTCAGCCAGAGTGAGTTATAATAGAGGAGATTTTTCTTTTATCTGCTTGCCCCCTTGGTACCTGAAGCATCTTACCATTTGCTTTCTTGCTTACGTTTCCATCACTTTGTGATGCCTTTGGTTGAGGAAAGTGAGGAGGCAGATTTTTTTTTTTCTTTTGGTTCATCCTTATATAAACAGATGCTTTGCTTTTGGCTTTGTGTGGGCATATCACAATATGTTGGCAGGACGGGATCCTCCTAAGGCTCGTTCATACAAAATTGTACAGGCAGTGTTCTCAGCACTGAGTGTTTTTCAGTGGAGAAGGTTTGTGCAGCAGTTCTGTGGCTAAAGCCTGCTTGTCATGTGTGACCTGTTAGATGTATTTAGGTGTACTGTGGGGAGCTTTGGGACAAAAGGCTCTGTGCTCAAACTTCGTGAACTTTAAAGGCTTACTTGACAAACCTGACCAAGAAGCTTAAACAGAGAGAAAAAATCTAATCTAAAAACAAAGTTTGTATTGGTTGTTTTTCATTAAGACTACATTTAAAATAATTGATATGAAGATGTATGAGCGTTGATCGTAGCTGAGTAAAGCTCATGTTTTGTTGAAGCACATATTTTGTAGCCCGTGGAGCATTATGCTGTGACCTTCTGCTTATCAGGAACGACAGGTGTTTGTAGTGAACATTTCTTGCTGAGCGCTCACTCTCAGGTTTGTGTTGTACATATTAGGAGTGTAAACATCAGGTATTACCCCATAAGAAGCAGAAGCCAGTTTAAAAAACAATGATATCAACATATTACAACCTGAAGAGTCATTCTGGTGTTTCAGGGTGAGGAGCGGCCGTGTTACTGCAGCCCTTAAAAAGATAGAACAGAAAGGGACTGATGGGCTCATCCTGACATGGCTGAATGGATGGAAACTTCACTGCAGGGATGCACAAAGATGAACCTAAGCGTGCACAGCTAAGATGGAGAGCTCCACTTGTTATTATTATATATAGTTATCTTTCTCATTTATGTAAATAAGTATGGTATAAACCTATGATATTAGAACAAATTACAAAATATCAATTCTAGTGCTTTTAAATCTATCACAGTTCTAAAAGATTTCAAATGTATTCTGTCTCACTGTGTGTCATTGGCTGAATGAACTAATCCCTCTCAGTTGGCTGTAATAATCCAAACAATGTGAGAAGCAGCACAAACAACCTTTTTTTTTTTCTTTTTTTCTTTTTTTTTTGAAAATTTTCAGCATCCTACTAAGCAACTCTTACCACTGCAGTTTTTATTCTACCTGCAGCTGAAGCTGTTAACTTAGTAAAGCATGAACCCATTGGGGTCAATTTATTCATAGTTCTTGGCAGCATCTCTTTCTTCTTACTCACTTTCTTCTCTACTCTCTCTCACCAACCTAGAATTGAGTAGGGAGGACCTTTCTATAGGTATCTCACACACTGACCACTCAGGCATAGTATCCACCTAGGATAATTACTGTAATTATATAAACCACACTGTGGTCAGTATGAGATTCATACTATCCCAAATGAAATCCCATAATCCACCAGACACTGCCTGAATCCGTTGTGCTGTTAAATACAGAATGTATGAAGCAGCAGCTGCATTTTTGTCGACCAGGCATGGGCTTGGTTTCATTACATGTGCTGGATTAGTGTCAAGGTCACAGCATGTCCTTGAGGATCCATTTCCTATATGGGCTAGGAATATGGATAAGGGCTACCGCCCCACGCTGCTGTTCGAGCCATGTTATGTAATGAGCTTCCGCTGCTCCCCATGGACTTAATGTCATTATGGAGATGAATTACCTGGATCCCCCTCCCCACCTTTCGCTTTCATTCGTCCGGCTTTCTGCATCTCTGAACAGGCCATTAGGAATGGATTATAGGACGTTTTCTTAGGAGAACACCACTTCTGAAGACCTCTTGCCATTTCGTTAGAACTGGACTAATGTGTGTCAGTGAAGGCATAATCACTCCCACAACTCACGTCAATGATCTGTAAGCAACTGGGTGCTAGTGAGTAATACCTGGTCGGCAGGGTGAACTGCAGACGTTGTTTTTGTGGTATAAAAATAGCACAAACATCCAGCAGCCACTGTTCATATCTTTCAAACAATCTAGTGTAAAATGACACAATTTGCTAAAGTATAAAATCTAAATTTAGCTCTTGAAGAAAAAAAATTGTCATGCAGGTTGATGTCTTCTACATCCCTTGAAGCATTTGCTTTGGTGAGGACACAGAGGAAGGTGACTATAGGGAGAAAGAGAGGTGAGATGCTGTGGTGTATTTGTCATCAGTGGTGTGATTACCTGCCACAGGGCTTCCTCAGGCTAGGGTGGTAATATGTTAGCAGACCTGGTGCCATGACATTAACAGGGCAGCCCCCGCTGTAGTCCTCCTTAGCCCAGTCCTGTAAAGCAGAAAAGTTACCCTTGTATTATTTCATGGCACACAAGCATGGCTTTGTTTCAACAAAATGACACTTTCCAACTCTAATCTTGTCTAGTTTTATTTAATAGCACAACTCAACAAAACAACATAAACCACGGACCAGAGGTTTTCATTTAAAGTCTGACACTGTGCTCCCCTCAGACAAAATTGAGACAATTGCAACCCCTCAACAAACCCTGTGTAGTATGCCAAAATAGCTATTACCAATTCCTGTTTGTAATGTACCCATGGGTGTACAGACAACTATCACTGGATTACTTTGATACTGAAGAAAAGTTAAAAATGTGATGATTCTCAGCCAAGTTCTAGAGTTTTAATTGTAAGAGCGTCTTTTTTTCTGTGAATTGTAAGTGAATTTATGGACTTTTATTCATGATAGACATTGGAGATAACGATATCCTCCAGAAGTCACACTAAATCTGAAAATATGTGTGTTACTCCAAGAAGGGGTATGAATTTCAACACAAATTGCTTGGAAAGAGTTGTAAAGCACCTTGATAACCAAGAAACCAAATCAAGAAACTCCATTGGGCTACCGTAAAATCAGGCCAAATATCTCTCAACACTGTGCCATCAATTTATCAGCTTTTTGTCTTTTCATTAAGCTCTGAGTTGTTGTTATTGTATTCTATAAAATGGTGCTTTCCTTGAGGCTGTTTGTCAAGAAAATAATTTAAAATCATGATGCCCCCCTTAACATCCCCGCCTCAACTTTTCTCAGGGCACTTTTTCTTTCCATTTTGCCTTTCAACAGCGAAGAACAGACTAAAATCATATATTTGCATGACAAATATGCTATTTCACAGTCTACCAATGTGTGCTCATCATGGAATGGACCTAAGTACCTATTTGGTATGCATGTGGCACATCGTGATATAGAAAAGTAGTCTAGCTACTGAATGGAACACATTGTTTCCATGTAGTGTGGCCGTGGCTCATGTCTGTCCATGATGACACTTAAACTCCCTGTGGAAACACCTTCGGAAGGGTTGCCCTGCCGACTCCCTAATCCCATGGATTTATTATAATAACATGTATTTCATTTGTTTGTATGCTTTGATATGAAATAATTTCAGAAAATAGCCTCTATTTTTGGAAAGCCACTGCTAGGGCACAGTAGCCGGGTTTCCATTGCAGTTTTATGCAACACAGAAGCGATTTTTTTAGAAAAGTTGACAAAACACAATTGAGCTTGGTCTGCGCTTCCATTGAGTGACGCTATGTGTCTTGGGCGATATCATTCCAAATAAACGTGACGACGGGTTTCCAGCGGTCTGCCTCTCGGTGGCAACTGACTCCCTGGGGCAGGATACGGCAGGGGCCATGACTTGAACCAAAAAAAGTGTTTGCATTTCAATTTTGCGAAATATTGCTTTGTTGAATAGTCTGGAAAACCACCTCATGTGAGCGAATAATTTTTTCTATGACATTTGGGTTTTTTGGAAATTCACGTGTTTCCATTATTCGTTTTTAAGTTTGCAATTTCAAATTGTGCATTAAGCAGGTTAATGGAAGTGCACCTAGCAAGGGAAAACATCTTTTTTGTAGTTTATCTCTATGGATTGCCTCCTCTCCTTGAAATTGTTTCCTGTCACAAAGTAATTTCAAAATCAGAACACTTTGTGATCCCATGCGGGCTTCCCACCCTGCTAGTTCCACAGTTTATTGTTGGTGTTATTTCAGGAGTACTCAGTTGTAGTAATAGTCATATCTTTCTCCTCCTGTGAAGTCTTAACCATTGTGGTCCACATTAACACATTTTATGATTCTGGATTAACAATTGCATTGAATTGCTCTAATACAAAATTAAGGATCATAAAAATGTGATTATGTTATCATATATTTTGCTGTACCCGTGTTAAGCCCCCTGTTGTCATGCTGGATTAATAAAACTGTGTTAACAAGCTAAGGCAATTGTAACCACCGTTTTACCAAGTGGGTTGCTCAGTATGCAGTGAGCTACTCTATTTCCTTTGAAAAAAATCAGTTTGTTCGCAGGAGTGCCAACTTCTGCCACATAAAATTGCTTTCCTCTGCAATCCAGGGTAAAAATGAAACTACAGATTTTGGCATTACAAAATTCTGCTTCAGACCAAAATATTATTGTTTCATTACAAAAATCTGCCACTGAAGTACTTACTTTCTCCTCATAGTGAATGAAAGATGCAGCCTCAGATCCGAGGTATTTTACTAGACTGGAAATCACAGCTTTTCTTCTTTCTCCAGCCTGCAAACAGAAAGAAATACCTCTTCTGTCGTGATCCTTCTCATACACTCACCTATCACTCACAAATATAACAGCGGGCAGCTGAAATATGAAGACTAGAAACCAATCCAAGTTGGACACAGGAAGCAGCAGTCAATTTGAATAACTCAAGCATAGTCAGCACATGCTCCTGGTTGTATTATCACACACGGTGAGTTATACACAGAGCAGCTGAGGCCTGAGGACCAAAAGGACAGATCACCATAAAGCGTGCTGACAGATCCTCATCTGCATGTCACTTTACCTTTGCTCCCAGCACCACCCTTGTGCAATAATTTGGAGCTGATACTGATAATTTCTTCATATACTCCTATAATGGAGAACAGAAAGGGAACAGCAGCATAGTGACAAATTGCTTTCGATGAAGAACTAAAAAAAAAAAACATAACTGAATATTTTGAGTCCACTCCATACACTGTATGAGAGGCAAATACAAAAATAAATAAATAAAAACAATTTAGATAATATTACTGACTAAATCAAATTTAAACAGCAAAATGAGTGTGTAGTTGTAACCTTGATGGCCACTTGCCTCACAGGCACCAACACTGTTTTCCTCTGTTGAGCAGTGGAGTAGCAAGGGGAGGTTAATTATTTAGCACCCTGTGCAGCAAGGAGACAGCTAGTCTCGAGTTTTGTAGCAAGCCAGGATAATGACTGAGATGCCAAAACAATGCTAGACATGAGGACAGATTTATTTATTTCTTTTCAGGTAAAGGGAAAACACTGGGACTAAATGAAAATGTCAACCCAGTAGGAGACAGCGAGGAAAAGAGAGACAGGGAAGATGTAGGCTGAGTGTACTGTATGCAAAGTGTGGTTATTGGAAAAACATATGAAATGTAGCCATATCAATCAGCAACATAGGCGTAAAGGGAGATAAAGCAGCATGAATCTATTACCAAAACTGCTGCAGAAAATGATTCACAAGAGAAATGAACATATAAAGACCTGTATTGATATTAGCTGTGTCTCAATACTACATACTTTGAAGGCTGCATTTAAAACCAGTTGCATCACAGCAGCATGACGAGGCTGTCCCACTTTGAAGGCTCCATCAAATGTGAATATACGTCCTTCATTTCCTAGACAGTGAACGATTCAACAAGTGCATCTTTCACATTCAACAGGTGCATCTTTCACGGCCAAACCAATGCCGAGATTCATTGCATACTAGTGCTGAATCACTTTTCAAAAAGAGAATAAGGCAGACTCTGCAGATAAAACAGCGGCCTAGGATAAATAGGAAATCTTCCGTGGACCAGACCGTCTCTTTTCAGCTCGGTCGTGGACCGCGTTGATTCTACAATAATCAGGTTCAATATTTTTAAAGCCACTTCTGATGGGATTCCTTGTTTACCAAGTGGATAACCACTAACCATCGAGTGGTTCCTTCAAGTTCAATTTAGAGATAGACAAAGCATAACTCAATGCCTGGTGCACATAGTAATTGAAAAAAACCATTATGTCCTATATTTACCTTAGTAACAGATACTGAAAGCTGGAGAGAGCATCCCACTGCTCTCAGTCTATACGCTGTGCTGTTTCAGAGCTCAGATGGTGCACATTGTCTCATGCAGTGTTCATAATGTTGCCCCTGGGCATTTTCTTTTACACAGTAACATAATTTTGACTGATACACATTATGTTGTCTCTGCATGTAAAATTACCCAGGCTTGACCTATAGTATAAGTTTAACTATACAGTATCTGACTTTTTTTCCATGGTAGGAGGTACCTTTTAACATACAACTACATTTAAATTTAAACGCATCTCCAAGACTCCAGAGTTTAGCTGTTGAAAACCGTGACATCTCATTAGGCAACTTGCAAGTTTAGGAGCAGCCCTTGATAACTGAGTATTTAATGCTTGCCATTAATTTGACTTTATCTTGCAAACCACAGTTTGTATCCACTATCAATTTAAATATAATTACAACACATCATCGTGATGGGAAAGAAAAACACATACTTTGCTTGTTTACTATTTGTATGACTGGTAAATTACATTAAATCATAATAAATGATAATGAAAAGTCAAACACAAAGGTATATTACAGAGAACAATAACGTGTTTGAATTATAGATGCATATCAAAAAATTGCTAATTGTATCTGTCTGCACATCAGGGGTGGAAGGGGAGTGTTTTTGAAGAATCAGTAATTTCCCCTTTAAGTATTTTTAATCTCAAGTATTTTTTTGCTTTGCTACATTTAAAGTCACAAAAGTCATGATGAAGACATGATGAAGTTATGATTGAATGAAAAGAGTCAAATCAGCAGCTGCAGCAGAGAAGATGCTGGAGAACACGGCAAGTATGCCAAATCAAACGCTCCTGCCATGCTGCTATAAGGTTAAGATGTTAATTCATACTGTATATCTGAGCTAATTTACTAAAAATATATTTCCACTGTTTATACTATTTACACTTTTAAGTTCACACAATGAACAATTTACATGTATCTGTTTACACAATTATTATTTACATGTGCTCTTTAATAACAGTCATAATAACCTCCTGAATCCATCTCTGTAGTTTTCCTCTTATTTATCTCAGTCTAAGTCCTAGCCTTCTAGCCTCCTCTGGTTAGTTCAGCCACATGTGACTTTAGAGACAGGAAGTGGAGAAAAAGTAAACATAATGCTTACAAAGTCCCTCCGTCTCTATCCAGCTGTTGGCTTTTGCAAAGAGGGCACATGCTGGGTCCAGGCTAAATGCTAAATGCTAAAATACTGATGATGGTTCCCACAGCTGTGACTTTTATGTTCACTTCTACGGTCAGTGAGGCGTGCACCACCTTTCTGCTGTTTCTGATAATCCCTGTTGTGACTGCAGAGCTCATTCAGCTCATGGAAGAGCGCAGTGAAACCAGAGAGGCTGAGTGAACTGATTACAACAAACTGTAGTGTAGCTCTTTGTCTGTGTTTGTCGGCTGCAGCTGCTGCGGAGTTCATGTTGTTTATACATCTCCACATTTTCTGCTGTTTTATTCTGCTGTTAATTATAAGAAGTGGCAGCTGTTTGATTTATGTAGCTTAATATTGCTATATAAAGTCTATGGATACCCGCTGTGGCGTCCTGGTGTTTCTATTACTTTGTCCCATTCATATTAATGAAGGTATACTAAATAACAGAAACACCTCTCTGTACAATACAATACAGCTCAACAGCTCCGCACACTACATCCTCCAAAATGTTACATTTGCATCACGACCCTCTCCACCTGTGTAGCTGTTCCTTCTTGTGTGTGGCTGCTTCCTTTGCAGGTACTAGAGGTGGGTGTGGCAAGGGGCTGACAGTGCCTGGGCTCTTCAGCAGACCTAGAACACCTGGGCTCTGTGTGCTAGAGCTTTTAAAACCACATTGGAGCTCAGTTCTGGTTCTCTCTTCTCCCTGAGGCACCCATTTGGTTTGGTTGGCATTTAGTTTGTGTAGTTTCTGTTGCTGCACCATACAACACTGCATTCATTGCATACTTCTTTACTCATGCACCCACTTACACTGCTGATCTTACAGATTACACATGCCATTGTTAGTTTAAGTTCTTCTCCTAGATTTATTGTCTGTTTTTTTTAAATAAAGCGTTTGTTAATTGGCTTGTCTGTGGGCATCTCCCTCTTTTGTCATGGCCATGCGGCTCGGTTTGTGACAAAAAAGAACAGAACATTACAATCTTCATAAAGATGGATTTATTGCAGCACTGTTGTGTAATTGTAAACTGAGTGTATGTAATTATCAGTTGTATGCACAGGCTGCAAAGTGCCTGACATGAATATATTGGTTGCTCTCGGTGCTGTTCTCACCTGGGAGTTGAATATATGCATTTCAAACCATTCATATACGCCTACATATATGCCTGGTAGCCTAAAGATGTTTTTTAATATAAGTTTCATTATATCACCATCATCATATAACATTTTTACACCTTCCACCCTTCCCCCTTTTAAAAATATAACATTTACACAACATTAACTGACTTACTTTGTAGTTTGAATGCATTTCTACACAAATAATTTTACTTCTACTAGAGTAAAATTTATTTTGAGTAACAGTACTTTTACTTGATTACAATTTATCAGTGCTCTTTCCACCCCTGCTCCACATTGATAACCCATTACCTCTTTGGACGTCCACTGAGAAGCCTGCTGGCCGGCGATGAAGCCCACCAAAGCAGCATTACCATTGGGGCTGGTGGCGTCAAAGGTCACACAGAATGGGCTGCCACTGGAGGATCCTGACACTATTTCCCCAGAGAAGCCCTTCTCCTTCCAAAAAGCCTGTGGAGAAAAAGAAGCAATCCACAACTTCATCATACATATGTCAGTAATGACAACACAAAACTCAAGAAGGTGAAATTGAAACAAATTTTGAGAAATGACTTGAATTCATCCAAAACATTTGGAAAAGACTGGATTTCATTTGTAGAAGAAGTGAAAATAGTTAATAGAAATAAATTAAAATATTGGAAACTCACAAGTGGTTATAAAACACCCTCTAAGCAGGCCGCTAGAGTTAGATGGTTAGCATGCTAACATCAATAGAAGAAAACACATGATAAAGAAGAGTTAACATTGGCATTGCTGTCCACCTCTGGAGACAGCTCTTGGTGAGTAAACGAATGAAGTTTGATGCTGAACTCGCAACATTACTTCTAGACTGGTAAGTAAACACTTCTTAATGCTAACACTGGCTATGGATAGCAAAACTTACAAATAGCTCTGTTAACATTAGCCCAAAGAAGGTAGCCTACTGGTCATATCAGACCAAGTAAGGCAGTAGCAGCAAAATGAAGAGTTCAATGCTGGACTCACAACGTTTTTCTAGACTGGTAAATAAACAGCAGTTACAGCTAACGTTGGCTATGTAGCAAAGCAAAACTCAAAAATAGCTAATCTACAGTAGAAACAGACATGGACTAAAGTAAAATGAGCTGAAGCAAAAATAATGGTTGTCACTGGCAAAATGTGGCACTAAAATCCATTGATACGTCAAGATAGAGATCAAGAGATGTCCTGCTAAATATCAAATACAAATATTTAGCAAACAGCCCTGACCTTTTGTGCATGAAAGCATGACATTTTTGATGTATGTGTGTTGGAAGCAGAGGCTTGTTCTTGATCTTGCTGCCTTTTAAAATCTGTGCTTCTGCCAGGAGCCACTGAACTGCCCTTGAAAGCGGAATAGAATCTTATTGACACTGTCACCCACATGGATCATTTAATTGTGTCAACATTGTATAGCTATCTAGATACTATGCAGTATAAGAAACCCTTAGTGCGAAACCTACAGTATATACTGCTACAATGTTAAAAGTAAGTTGAGGGTGAAGGCAATTTTTTGGCTTACTTTCTTTCCACTATCCTTGATCAAGTCAGTGAATTCTTATCAGCTCAGTGGTCATCACTCTTAAAACACAAAACCTCCTGGAAAACAGGCAGACAAATTTTTTTCTCAAAGGATCAACAATATCATTAGTAATTTGAGATTAAATTCAATACACGAGCAACTCCGATACAATGTATAATACAAAAAGTCTATTTACTAAATTCCTGTACAAGTTTCCCCTAAAGTGCAGCAAACACAGGCGGGATATTATGTGTGCTGAAACACCTGTTCCAGTGTTTTCTATTCAGGGCCTCAGTGTCAGCATATGCCACCATCCTATTTCTCATTGACGTGCGTCACTGCTCCAGAAAATAAGTTTTTCTTTTGCCAGATCAGTAACCCAGCTACTGTACCTCGACTTTTTACTTTTATCTCCGTGGCACGCTTTGTGTGTGTGCTATAGGCATCAAATGACACAACACAACGCTATGTGCAGCAGCTGGTGTGTGTTACACTTCAGCAGCATCAAGACAATTTGTAATTTAGACATTTCAAACTCTCATTATATACAGTAATTGGATATTAGATAGGTATTAACTTTGTCTGCTTAACTAAATATAGCATAGGTAGGATCACTCACCGTCATAAACTGAATTGAGGTGCATGTGTTTGAGAAGCATGTTCAGGTTATGAATGACTAATCTGCAAACTGAATGCTGTGCAGTTGATTTGCTCTGATTATTGGTATGCAGTAACTGCATGTGAGATGCAATGGCAGAAGACAAAAGCATTTATGTAGGACAGTTGTAATGTATATTGGTTGTTTTTTCTATGTAAGAAGCATCCATTCATAAAATATGCAGTGTCGTATGTACTACCATATAAAAAAGAGAGTATAAACATTTATAGTGGAGTACAAAAGCTTGTATGGGACCTATATTAAAGGGGCCAAATGTACAGTATGTACAATGATGCAGACAAACATTGCATTTTCATATGAAAAGTATAAATTTTTTATATATATTTTACAACATAGTTGATTTGAAAGCATTTCATATGCGCCAAATTTTTAATTTCAAAATCTAATGTCAAGACCATTCAATGCTTCATAAGATGGCACGAGAGAAGTAACACAAATGTCTCATAAATAATAAGCGCTTGACTCTCTTGCATGCGCTAAGTGTAGCCTGCTGGCAATCTTGCAGCCTCATGTAATAATAAGTGACTTTAATGTACCTGCAACAAAGCCTGTTGGCCAGCACAGGCAGATTTGAGTGAGCATCAAATGACAGTTCACTTTGACATCTTTTATTTATGCATATATTCATTTTATGACTTGCAGCAGTGGGTAAAGGAATATCAGCAATCTGCAAACTATTGTGTCTGTGTGCATATGCTTATGAAGCTTTCTCATTTGCATATGCATGTGCATATGCTCGCCTAATGCATATTTATTTGAATGTGTGTTCGTTTATCCATCCATACAGATTTACGCTGTATCTGCATAACACTAAGAGCATGCTAATTGTAAGTCTAAAACCCTAATTGTTCCATATTTATTTATGCGTGTGGTTTTCATATCTTGTTCTGCTCATTTTTATTTATCTAGAATAAATGCTGACTTGATTTGATAGATGATCACAGAAGAATTAATTCAATATTCCAGTTGTCTTGAATTATCTTGCCCACTTATTTGTTTGAAGAAATGTTGCTGTGACTGTAAAAGACAACTTAATTTATTTACATTAAACTGTGCTTGCACTCCCTTGGAGTATTTCTTTAAGAATAATGAAAGCACAATATTTTTCTATTATAATCTATAACTACCCTGAAAATAATAATAGATAGTTTGAAGTGGCATACACACAAGATTCAGGAGTCTTAACTATGGTGACAGAAAATTCTTTTGTTGCTTTCAAATGCTTTCTCCCAATGCCAGACCCACCTTCTTTTTGCACAACCCAGTACTGCTTTACCACCAAAGGGCATTGTCAGGGAGGTCCTTTTGAGTGTGAAGTATGATGGCTTTGCCTCATTCAATCATAGACCTCAGGAGTGAGTCTGAGGTGGAGAGGCAGCTCCTGGCTATACAGATGCACAGCATGCTCGATATGTTTGTAGTTCTGCAAAGAAATACCAATGGTGCTCTTTTCTCCTTCTTGGTCATAATTACAACATGGTTGAACCATGCTCAGGTGGTATGCATGGATTTTTTTTTTTTTTACTTCAAGGCACGTCACCTGTCACTTGGGTTTGCCTACACAACCAGGCTACCTGGGGCTTCAGGATTTCCTGATGTTCTTTCTTATACATCCGGACTTCACATAAGCTCCATATAATGTGGAAATGATTGTGCTGTGGCCCTGGCAAAATCTCCCAACATCAGGGAGGGTTGTCTCAGGTAAGTGAAGACACAAATGTGAGGCCCAGCCTGAGGCTACCCCAAGAACTTAGGTCCTGAGAGGGACAAGATGGTACCTCAAGGATTGTACCCCACTGTGGAGCAGCTAATCCAAAGCATGAGTGTGGATTCAACTATTTATGCTGAAAATGCAAAATGCTTGGCCTTGTACAAGTGATGTGACAAAAGCGTTAGAGCGAACTGCTCAGTCAGCTCAGTCTCTCTCTTTCTTTTTCTTTTTTTTTTTACATATTCTAGAGAGATGTCTGCTGCCATCTGCTATGAAAGTGTCTCAGTGATTTCCTCTGGTCATGGGTTTTAGCAAGAGGCTGATTTTTATCCACTCTCCTGTGCAATGTTTCTGAGAGGAAGTAAGATTGCAGTGTCTGGTACTAAACCCATTCTTCTTCTCCCTTCAGTTGGGGTTGCTGGTGGCTCTTTATGTCCTTCTTAAATGAGCTGTTTGTATGTGCTGTGTGGTTATTCCAACCACTCTCACAAGAGAACCAACACAATAAATAAACAAGGGAGAGCAATTAAACAGGGTCAGTAATGTAACCCCGCCAATGTGCAGATTCTGACTTGTCTGGGATAGAGACTGTATCTCAGCTACTTTTTCAGTTATTGGGTGTTTTGCCTTGTATGCATCTTAAAGCCCAATTATAGGATATGGTCTGTACTAGTCATGGCTGAAATTCATTTTTTTGCCAACCACAGTAGCACATTGCTCAGCTTCTGTGCCCTCAAATCACCCGAACTATCACTTTAAGTCAAATTAGGTCAAAACACACAAACATTCAGTGTGACTTACACCTCCTCAAGGATATCATCATATCAGATGTCGATTGCAAATAAATGTCCATAAATCCACTAAGAAATCATGAAAAATTATGTTTTATAGCTGTCTCTACATCCATGGGCACATAAACAGGAACTTTGAATAGTTAATTCAGAATACGTTTAATGGTGCCATTTTGCAAAAATGTTAAAGAAAAAAAAAAAAGTAGGCTAAAAACACAGAATACCAGAATGTGAATCCAAGTGCCTACTTGTAGCACACAGCACAACAGCACATTCGTTGAACTTCTGCTCTCCTGATGGATTTCTATCGTCATATTGGCTCCCAAATTGAGCCACATGTTGATTTCGGCATGTCTCCATCTATCAGATTAGCAAGCATATTTTTGTTTTACTCCATTTTCATATGAAAGTCAAATTTGTCCCACATCCACTTTACGATACAAGGATGTCACCCCAGATAGGCTTTGAATTACAGGAAGCCCAACAGATTCACAGAAAAAACATAGGTAATTGCATCTGTTGTGAAAAATTACCCACATACTGTATGTGGTTTGCATGGGATTGAAATCACTGACCAGCACAGTTAAAATAAGCTTTAGTCTCAAAGCTTTTCCAAAGAAAAGAGATGGGAAAAAAATTTACATTTCTCTCTAAACACAACTGAAGTAAACCTGGACTTCACTGTTTCAGTACTTTTAGCTAAGGATGTCTCAGGATAAGAGATCCCGAATGAATAGACAGGTATTTTTAATACATTATTATTCAAATTAGCACGTCACAACAAATCAACATTATTCACTGAAAAACGCAATATGCAGTCCCAATATGAAAAAGGCATTTAGGCTCAATGAACCACAATAACTACAATCAGATGTTTCCTGTAGAAATTGATCAGTCTGTTACGACACTGTGGAGGCATTCGTCCCACTCTTTCATGCAGAACTGATTTCACTCAATGAAGGATTTTCAAGCATGAACAGCTTTTCTTGGGTCCTGAAAGTGCATCTCAAGGGAACTTAACCCTGATAAGAGGCCTGAAGATCAGCTGACTTTGAACTGCTCAATAACATTTTGACAAGTTGCTTTTGACTATTTCCAATGCATTTCTTCACCCAGTATACTGAAGCTTTAAATTGATGGCAATGGTCAAAGTTTAAGTATTCCTGAGGAAGGACTGTCTGATTGTTAATCTGATTGTTATTCAAAGATATTGCCCAAAATATCTTTATAATGGGTGCATTCCATTTACATGAGCTCTAATAGTTCCAGTATGGTACTGCACAGTGGCTCCCTGTCATGGTGCACTGGGGCACTTGATGGAGCAGAACCGTCCTTCACGAAATTAGGTTTCGGTTTTGCTTTTTCTGCAATGCCAAGTCAAAATGTCTGTATAGTTGCCATTGATATGGCTAGTGTAGAACAAAATTCACATAAAATTGTGTTTAACATCAAGCCTAAAGAGCCTAACTTGTTCATCAATATCAATATTCATTTGTGCTATATGTATCAAATTGGTGTTTGACCTATTGATGATTTGATGAGTGATCTTCAAAACTGGTGAGTTTTACAGATTCTCTGGAGGTCCACAGTCAAGTGCACCTGAGACTCCCTTCAGACTTAATAAATGATGGATTTAGACTGTCACTCCAGAGTACAGGAGTGTGTATAAAGTCTGAGTCTGCAAGTTTGGGGAAGTCCAGATATTTGGATTCAGCCTGAGTCAATGTCGGACACTTATCAATCCTTGTAATTAGTGTCATCACTGACAGTGCTAATGTTGTGCATCTGTAATTTTTGACATTTTCAAAATGTGACACAATCTATTGTGGGATTGTGAGCAACCATGGGCACTACTTTTTCTGTTCCATTGTGGAAAGTTTTGAGAACTCTATATCTTGCATGTATTTTACACTCAAACACTTAAAAAAAATGACGGAGGCAAAAATTATGGAAAGCAAAGCTATTATTTGCTATATATCTGTATCTGTTTATGTCACAAAAATATCTGTATTTGGATTATATTGAGCCATGATTTTAAAAACTGGGAGTTGCATCCATATTGGGAGGAGGTTCAGATTAATGTAAAATGGCAGCGCCCGTATGTGGGATATTTTGGCTTAATTTTGGTACAGTGGGAAGAAGAAGTGGAGATGCGTCGTCTATCTTCATACGCAGTCATCTTTGCGGACATTGTTGTGTGTCTTTTTCTTTTGTCTGTTATCCCTGTGCATAAGTAAATCTGACAGCCATTAGGCATTTTGCTTTTATTTAACTGCTATCAGAGACAGATGGGAAATGTAGAAAAAGAGGGGTGTGACATGCAACAAAGTTTCCTGTTGCTGGGAATCAAACTGTGGTTGCTGCGGTCATGTTGTATAAACCCCAACCATAAGGCCACTGGCATGCTCCATTTGCATCTGTTGATGAGTTGGTCAGGTCTTAATGTCATTTTGCCTCAGCAGTTATCTGTGCATTGGTCTGTAGTATCTTTGCGTTTCTGTCCCTCAACTGCCTGTTCGCAGTTAAATCTGCTATATGTGTATTTGCTGCATTTCCTTCCATCTGCCTGCATATGTCAGGGAAAATTATCCACGCACCTAACCTTCACACTCATAATTTCCACCGTTCTATTCTAGTGTGAAAGGATTGCATGTCTCAGTCACGTGAGCTCCGCCTCCTGTTTTACACTTGGCAGAAAAAAAATATTTCATATTTATAACTGTGGTAAGAAAAGTGAGCACTCCAATAAATCTCCACATGAGACTGCTAACACATGAGAGAAGACAAAGAGTCTCAAATGAACCATATTCTAGATCAGTGACCAATATTTTCATGTCTTTATCAGCATCCAAATGCATCTTGGCAACACACCAAGGCACAGATCAAATAAATGTTTGCATGAGCACTAATGATTTTGTGTTCATTACAGTAAACAAATTTAATCTACTAACAAGGTGCACAGTCATTTTGTTAATTAATTGTGTGGTTGCAGAGTATAAAATGGAGAAGATTAAACCAATCAAATTTCATGTGCTAGAGGCTCTTTTGTACAAAGTGTTGAAATCTAGAAAGAATTGGTGCCAATTGAGACGGCTGCTTCCTGCTACAGGCTCTCCGTCTTCTAAAATAGGTGAACAGATACAGATTCGAGAGCAATTTCCCCTTCACCTCTGATACTGGGAAACATTCTTGCATTTTACATGAAATAAAAAAAGAGAGTGCGCACTGAAAATAGGATTTCAGATGAGGCTGAGGCTGAGAACTACAACTTGTTTTGGTATCTTGACACAGTCTTGTGTGTGTGGATTATTCAAATTCAGGTTTGTGATACACGAGCTGCAATCTTGCAACATGAGACAACTTCTTCTCCGATGTGTCTTAATCTCAAATTTCACAAAACAAAACAAACTTGCAATCAAATGTGGAACATGGCGCTGCCACCACTTGTTATCAGCGTTTGCACAGTACTGCCAAGTTGCTTTTGTGAAATTGGCCCCTGTATTACAACTGTGAAAATATCAAATTTGAAAAATCCATGAAGAACTTTGTTGCTTCAAAATCAACTTTTGTTTAGCAATGCATCGATTATATTGGACTATGGAGCTTACCTCCTTACAAATACATATAATGTACACAATAAATTAAACCCTCTCATAACACCTTTGCGAGTGTGACCAGCTGAATAATCTGCCGTCATCTGTCCCTATATCAAGTCTGATGTTGCTCTATATGTCACCTATATTATTATCACATATATACATCCTCTAGTTATATGAAGATATAAGTTTATAACATATATGAAATACTCTATATATGAACATACAGTATACCAAAAATATCTATGTGATGAATTGATCATGTATATACGTGTCAGTCTATACTCGGTGACAGTATATACATGGTATTTATGTATGCAAGTTTATCAAAACAACATACATATGAAAATTCTATATGCCCATATATGTTTTGTATAACATTTCTATTTTCCCATTTTGGGAAAGTGGTCTCAGAGTTTTGGACCCTACTGTTTATAATATCAACATATATTGACAGGCTTTGGTATAATTTTTACATGTGTGCTGATACATGTACATATATATCATATATGTAAATAAAATATATGCATATACATACATACATATAGTCTACAGTCTACTCCATAAACTATTAACTATTTAATTTTCTCTATATTAATGTGACATGTCTAACATTGTTTAGAGCAAACAGAAACCCACTATAGAAGAAAAACATGTAAAACAGCTCTTCACAAGACAAAGAGCGTCTGTATAAATTTAATGTCCATGCCTCGTCATAACATAATTCATGTAAACATCTGTTATATTGCATTTTTATCTTCTGTTACTCACCGTCTCGTAGGTAATGATGAATTTTATCATGTGGCCCACAGGCATGTTCTGGGTAAGGAACGCTCTCTGGCTGGGCAAGGCTGGCTCGTAGTGGATTTTCGCTGGTGGGAAAAAAACAGTACACCATGAATCCCAATAACTGTGTGCTCTTCTTAGTTCCAGTAATCCCTGCCCTCCATCCCTGGTATCACCTGGTGTACTTTATATGTAATGTAGGACAAATGCTTCAGTGGAGACAGAGTAAAAAGAGGTAAATAAAAATAAGTGAGGAAGGATAGCACACTTGAGCTGATGCATCTATAGTGTTAAAGCTAGTGGGCTGACAGATAATTTGCAAAACAATACAATTTTGGTGAAAAAAATGTCATTATAAAGATTAAAAAAATATAAATGTTTTAAAATTAAAGTATCTTCACAAACACATCCTTTCATTGTTTCTTTTTTTAAATCTCGTATTAAGGCCTAACACTGTGATAAACCATGTTGTCCAGGCCAGACCACTTAGTACTTGTTTGCCGTCTCAGTCTGATTGCGCACTAAGAGATTACATCCATGGCAAAAACTGGAGAATCAAAGTGGATAGCTGGTTAGCAACAGGAAGAACTGAAAGAAAAGAGTCAAGAAACAGACGGTGAATCGACAAGTGATCCCCCTCCAAAAAGGAAAATTGAGCTTCTTATATGTTTCCCCTTATTTCAGTTCATTCCTGAATGACCATTACCACTCAAATAAAAAGTGCTCCAAAAAAAAATGAGCAAAACATTTTTCACCCACCAGATGATTTTGTAGGAGGCCTCTGATGCAGAAATTAAAGGGTTTTCGAATTTTTTACGTTTTAGTAAGTTTTTAGGAAAAGTGGGATTAGAATTTCTGTATTTGTACTCACATTGTCTGAACATATATACAGAAGAACTTAGGCTTCATTTGCAGGGTTGACTGCCTATTTAGCCCCATAATAGTATACATTATGAATGATAATAACACAACAGTCATATCTTTATGAATACTTATTTATTAATAAAAATGTAAGATAAGATTTACATTACAAATCTACATGTTGTATTTATGAAACTAAATTTTGTCAAAGTCCACAGAGTGTAGAGTCACAGTGTATAGACAATCTCTCCATGCTGGTGGCATTCTGAAATGGAAAAAATGGAAAATAATGAGAGACATATATAAGATACATATGAGTTTTATTTGTAGTAGATAACCTGAAAGACTAGGTAGACAGTATTGTGTGACTATGGGAAGGATTAGGATTAGATCTTGGATCCTCACTCTGAACACTTCCACCACTCTGCCTAGCCTTGTATACCCTCTATTATCATACTAAAGGAATGCATGCATCCATCCCCCAGAACATATGCCTGTTGCATTGTTCAGGCACAGGTGAGAATGGTCTGCAATGTGGGGGTGAACAAAGCAACAAGCATCCCCCAACCCATCCCAGAACATTCAGAACCTGTGTCCAGTCTCCACATGCAACAAGCAGCTATTGGGCAAACACGCAAAGCTAAAAAAAGCCCAGGATCAGTTAAAAGTTGTTGTTTTTTTTAACTGATTAGATGCAGATTGAGTTTTAAATGCTGCTGCAGATAGAGTTTCAAATACCAAAAACAATTACTTAATTTATAAAATTCTGGTGTAACTAGAAAAAAAATAACAGATAAAACACATATAGAACTTAGTTACAGTGAATCAATGCATATATTATATTTCTAATGGTATTTTTTTCCATATGTGAACAAGTGAGAAGTTCAATGTCTCCATGTAATGTGTCAGGCTAGCACAAAGACGCAGTGTTGTAAAACTGCAACATAGACACAACAAGCTCAAAATCAAATTTGATATATGATTTCCACAATAACTTAACATCTACATGTTGTAGACAATGTAATAAACACAAATAAAAATATTTCAGGTAATTAACTTACTTGAATTTTGACAAATCCAGTCCAGTGAAACAAGGAGATGAGTTCGGAGGAAAGTTTGCAGGTAGTGTGAGTTCATGGTCAGATGGCCGGACCTATAAACACCTATTCTATCCAATAGCATTGTGAGGATAAACAATAGGACCCAGTGACTATGAAAATTATGAAAACTATGAAAATCTTTTTTTAAGATGGTTAAATGTGGCATTGCAATATTGCAACAGTGGGCCTTACAGGGCTATAGAATGCATTATTTGTTACAGGGTCGGATGTGGACCGCCAATGTTTTTGAGGTTTTCAAGTTGGCCGTGAGTTGGAAAAGGTTGGGAACCACAGCTCTAAAGATCATTTTTTTTCTTGTCTTTTTTTTAATTGAATCACTGCATGCCATTACTGGCTTTGCAAAGAAAACTGACCTAATCCTTGTCTGGCTCTTGCTTTGCTCAAAAGGACTAATCTTGACGCTTACATCTGTAAAAGGTTCATCTCATTGATGTGAGAGCCGTCAAGTAACTTCATCAGTACCATTAGAGGTAGTGTATGTCATGCTGAGAAGCAGGACTGTTTTCTGTGCTTGCTCTGGCGAGTGAAGCAACATCTGGCCAAAAGCCAGGATTTTAACGAATGAACCAGCGGAAGATGTGAAACATCATTTAGAAACTGTCAAGAGCCTGTCAGCAAGCTCAAAATAATGCCCTTAATACTAAACAAAATTGATGAGCCCGATGCAGTAAAATTGAAAAACAGTGACATGATAAGTGGCTCCAAACTAATTTGACATGGTCACTTAGACATTCAAATGACAGCACTGTACACATGACATAAGACCTGTCAAGTAGTGTCATATCCATAATGCTGCTTGTTTTGACAACGCCAGCTAACTTAATGGCAGGAAATGCCTTCTACCTCATTATTTGTCAGGCAGATGTTAAACTGTCGATGGCTAAATGAGACGTATTCTGGCATCTTATTCTTTTGAATGCTTAATGTGCTCTACAGTGACAACACTGTCATCGTCTCTTACGTGCACAAATGTGCTGTGACACCTTAGGGGAACTTCACCACAACTCAGCGTCACAGTTAAATCAAGATGACGTGTATAAACAGGTTCAATGCGAAGGCAGTTTAACAAAGGATTAAGCACACAAATCTGCTGCAGTGTGCTCAGAAGGTGTGCTCAAAGGGCTCGTTGATGGATAGGGCTGGAGTACCGCTCGTGAACGCACATCAGCCATTTGCAGCAATCACATTATTATACTATTGTCCTACATTCTGTCTGGCATCCAGCAGTTTCCAGACTTTTACTTTTGAAGGCGCTTCTCTTTTGGCACCTTCTGAAAAGGTGGCCTAAATTACAAACCTTATCCACCACAGGGTAAATACTGAGGATTTCTTCCCTGTCAATATAACTGAAAGAGCAGCTCGGAGAAAGACACACTATCTTCAACTTCACAACTTTTCAGTGTTTGCTGTTGGGTTGGTATAACTTTAAACTGCACACACAAACATAAGAAGGAGGACACAAAAGGAGGCAAAGATTATTTTGTCTGAAGAGTATAGCAAAATTCAAGCTTTTTATTATTCTATTTACTCATGAGGTGAGTGGGAGTGCAGCATATTCCCATTTTGGGCCATGTTTGTCTGTCAGTCAGTCTTTCCACCACTCCAGATCCAGATTGAGATACCTCAATAACTACTGGATGGATTACTATGATATTTGGTACAGATATCTATGGTGCCCATAGGATGAATCCTAAGGACTTTTACGATCCTCTGACTTTTCCTCTAGCACAATTAAGTGACTGATGCGTATGTTTTTTGTGAAGTGTCTCAAACATTCTGGCTGCAGGTCGTCCACTAATCAGAAGGTTGGTGGTTCAGTTCCTGGCTCCTCCAGTTTGTATTGCAAAGTATCTTTGGGCAAGATACTGAACCCCAAAACTGTATGTATGTATCATCAGTATCATCATGTGTGTGTTTGTGGTGGGTGTGTGTGTGTGTATAGTAGAAGTACACTATAGTGTATAGTATAAACTCAAGTGTTGAAAATCAGTTCAAGTTTTTTGGGGGCATTTTTAACTTAATTGTGATAGTCAGCATGAGAGAGAGAGGCAGAAAGGTCAGGGAGAGAGAGAGGGTATGACATGCAGCAAAGGGCCGCAGGTTGGACTCGAACCCACAGGTCGGACTCTTATTATTGTGAACAGTAAGAAAATAAAGTATAAGTCTAAGTGCATAGTGAATACAGTCAATTTTTGAAATGATGAAATCAGGAATCCGGAAAAGCATTCTCTTTGTGAAATCTAATCAGTAGTCAGATACCTATTGTATCATTTCCTGTTAATAAAATGGTGACATAGGTTGATATATTTATGCTAATAGTTTAAACAGCATTGTATAATGCTGTATAGAATTAGCATTAAGTATGGATTCGGGACACAGTATATATTTGCTTAATGTCTGCATGTTAGCAATTTCATTGTGGTCATGTTAACATGCAGACGTTAGCATTTAGCTCAAAGCACCATTAAGATACAGCCTCATAGAGCTGCTAGCATTGGTCTTGTTAAAGCATAATGCCAAAATGACGTTGGTAGATGTTATAGTAAAAGCACAATCCTTAAGTGTAAAGTGACATGCAATATACACTTTGGCATACTTAGTTTTTTTATCAACTACTAATGTTAAAAAATGATGACATTACACTACATTACTTTAACATTTAAGAATATTTCTTTTTTCTTTTCATCTTTTCCTCAGTTACTTGTCTGTATTCTCTACTGGTTTCAGTACCATGTGTACAAAGAAAGACTCCACGTGTCCTTTAATCAGCTTTAGAACCTGCTCTCACTCCCAGATTGAGTGACTTGGTGGACAGCAACTGAATTTAAGTTATTATTTTCTAATGATACATCGGTTATAAAAACCACAGTGCATATATTTCCATCTCTAAGTGTAACTCAATTATTCATGAATATCTACCTATAAAATATATGGTCCCATTTAGACCTTTCCAAAATGCAGCACTAGACAAATTGACCTAGTTTCAACCTCCTTAACTCCTTAATTTACATGTTATTATATTAAAAACGTAGTCAGTTTTATTAATTTATAAGAGCAATCTCTGTGATGTCAATCAGTATCCTGAACCATTTGAGTCAAACTGTCCCTCCTTTGTAGTTTGGCCACACATCTTACGTTACTTAGAAAGGATGGAGGGTGAATGTCAAAAAAAAAAAAGAAAGGCATTTTTCCTTGGACCAGACGTGGAAGAGTACAGCAAGTTTCTTCCCTGAAGGACACCCATTTGACAGCTCATCAGACTCTCTCTATGCATCACTCAGCCATCTTTGGAAAACAGCTGCAGGTTCAAGAGCATCTCATGGCTCCAGAGCAATCTGCACAACTGCTGGTTCCTGACCCTCAACACCCTGACTTCTAAGGACGCTGTTTCCCCCAGAGTGGATTTCTCTCGGTCTTTTCATCGTCTTTCTGTCTGTCTTAATCTTACTTCCTCCTCTTAAAGTACGCTGGCATTTGATCCACTTTCACTTCATTTTTGTGAATGCACTACTGGAAAACGTTGACCTTGCTTTCTCATTTTCCTCTGTCACTGACCTGTGAGTCATACCTGTGGTAGCCTTGAGCGAGGGGCTTCAAATTTCCATTACTTTCTCACTCTGAACTTTTAACATAGCACACAGGCACTTTCAGTGTCTTTGGCTGTCAGAGGGATGAGGAAAGTGAAACATGAAAAGCCACTCAAATCAAGACATAACATCAAAGGGACGATGATTCAAAAATGCAGCTTCCGAATGGCAATTTATAAAGAGGAGTGCAAAAAAAAACTTTAAAAAGTATGAAAAAAGCTAAAGCTAGCTATAACTGAAGTCTAGTTCATGGCAGTGCCTGTGTTTGCTGTGAAACTGGATTATCTCTTTCATCCTGAAAAGCCAACAGTGCAGTGCAGAGCATATGAAGTAACAAGCCATTGTGGAGAAGAAAAACTACTCACATGCATGACCTCTTGCTAGGTGTGGAATCAAGATAATGTCCACGTGAGGAGAGAGAAAAAAAAAGCCTCCGTACTGGACTTAATATTCCATGACTGCCATGTGTCAACGTTGTGATTTAACCAAAGATGTAAGCAGCTCTTATAACTCTGGGCAGGTATCCATACGGACGGGCAATTAAAAAAAAAAAAAAGGTAATAACGACAGATGGGTTTTAAAAAATAGCTATGCTCACTTTCATAAATCTATGAGGCCATCAGAGAAAGGCAGCAGTATTCAGCAGCCACTTAATCCAAATGTTAAAGATAGAGTCCTACATCTGTGTGCACGTTACATCACAGATCTTTTATTTAATTACGGACTAAGCCCCTTGACTCTGGCAGCAGACACCCTCCCCCATCTCTCCATACACACACTGTAGTTTCCAGCATTACTTAATAATTTCTGCTGCTGGTCTTGACAAAAATAGACTCATGGAGGATGATCCTTTTGGCTAAAATTGCCCTCATTAGCTTAGAAATTCATCTAACTGTGGTTTAATATTGGATGGCTTTTAATCTCCAGGGAATAGATACCTAAGTAAACATAGCTGGAGCCTCAAACATTAGACACATTTAATTTTGACAACTCATTTAAATGCCCTGAGAAACTATTGTCTTAATCTGCGTCTTACTGTAAGTGAGATCCTAGATGAGCACACTATTACCTGGTGGGGCGAGAGCACTAGCCTACTGGTTTGAACTGAGTAGGCTTTGTTGGAAAAAGGTGATGCAAGTTTTTGTTTTGTTTTTTTTCACTGACTGCTTTGATTTGTTTGTTTATGCTAGACCAGAGTGACAATGCACAACTCTTCTCCAATGCTTTACTGCACAAACATTTACCTATAAGATGAATGCAAGACAGCCAAACCATTCCACACAATCCTGATGAGGCAGGACTCATGCCTGATAGGAATTTATTAGTTTTCAAACTCTCTGATGCTAATTTAAACACAGTATAAGTTCGAAATAAGTTTTGCTACTGCTACACAGCCAACATTAGCATTAATAGCTGTTTACTCACTGTCTGGAAGAAACATTGTGAGGTCAGCATCAAACCATTCCTTTATGCACCACGAGCTGTCTCCAGCGGTGGAAAGCAACGCCAATGTTAACTCTTGTTTCTATCACATCTCTTCTCCTACTGAAGTTAGCAAGCTAACCAGCTAGCCACAGCCTGTTCACTTTCTGATAGTGACTTACTGTAGCCTCCAATGTCCCCTGAAGACGAAGTATCTTGTATTATAGAGATGGCCGAAGCTCTTGCCAAGCAATAATCACCACCACCTGCTCCATGAAGAAACCATGTTCAGAAGCAGAGAAAACGTATAAATGCATAGTCCCTTTAAAGTAAGTTTACCATGCTAACTTCAGTAGAACAAAAGACTTGATTTAACATTGTTTTCCACCATCAAGTTTGATGCTGAACTTGCCATTTTCCTTCTAGACTGGTAAGTAAACAGCTGCTAATGCTAACACTGGCTATACAGCAATAGAAAAACATACAAATAGCTCCTTTAAATAAGTAGAGCTGTTACACAGAAATAGAGCTTGAATTGGTCGATTATGGCATATCACAGGTGCAGCACATCAGTCTGTATGTTGGCTAGAAATATGTTTGATGTAATTTTAGGAACATCATCAGAGTTCTGTAATAACCAGACTAAAGGATGCTTGTCAGAAATTGTTTCTTGATAAAACTGTGTTAAATACGTCCTTTTCGATTTTTTTATAAAACTCCCCACTGTCAAAATCCCGTGGTTGGCAGGCAGACACAGAAAAGACAAGAGCTTTAGAGAGTCTCGACCATGGTCTGTCCTTTTCGGCATTTGAACATTTTCCATTTGTGAACCAATCTTTGTAAAACCACATTTACTATATTTGCGTGCTCATCAACCCTTACTATATTGCTCATCAGCAGAGATGTGAAATGCACACAGATAGCTAAATTCATTTCCACAGAGTCTAAACTCAGCAAGATAAGAATCACATTGCATTAGTTATCTTCACAATCACTTCAGCTCCCACTTCATGTTTAATCCCTAAATTAAGCTCCATTAGTTTCATTCACAGCCCAGCGGATACTGGCCTAGAATCCTGGCTCACACAGTGTCAGTTGGCAAATAAATGCTAACGCACTGCTTACCTGTTCTCTACTAGTGTAAACAAGGCCCCGGACTAAACTGTGAGTGGCAGATGTAATAGTTTCCTCACCACTGCCCATGCCTGCTGTCATTACAGCAGCTCCTCCTCCATGAGAAGATAGATGGCAACGTCAGATACGGTGTTGCTTGGCTGCCTGTCAGGTTCAGTTGTACTCGCATGAAACCCGCCTTTAGTCAGGGTAGGCTACAGTTACTTTTACAAGTGACATGAAGAACTTTAGCATCACCCACTCAACAATAAATGCCCACATGGACACATATGCGTACACACAGCCAGACAGTTAGCCTGCTCTGCCAGGGACTTCCTGCTTGATAAAGAGAGACAGAAAAACACATTGAAACAAAATGTTAATTTAGTAACCGCAGAGCTGTCTCTGTAACTATTGCTGAATATTAGACTGTATGCCTGATTGCATTATACTCCAACTGCATGCTGTGAAAGCCTAATTAGGTTTTTTGTTATGCAGTCTCAGAATGAATATACATGGGAACCTACTTACATACCAACTAAAACATGCATACTTCACCCATGTTTTCTAAAGTCAACACATGGCCAAAATCCTAATTTCCACATTTATCCTTTTCATGCATAGCAATTTCATATGCAGCGAAACCAAACAGTCCATAAATCATTGAGATGAGCGAGAGAAGTGGTAACAAAAAAAGGAAAAAAAGAAACAAAATTGACGGAACTCATTATAAAAGATGGATGGATGAATGGGGAGATAAATCCAGGAGCCAAGAGCAGGACAAACATAATATATTAGGGAACACACAGCTCATATCCAGTAATTCCGTTGGTGTGTGTGAATACAGTGGTGGGTGTCTTTTGATGTAAAGCACCTTGTGGACCCTCTGAAAGTATTCATTTCTGTGTTCATCCATCTACTCATTCACTGATTCAAAAGCAAGTGCCTGGAGAATTAATTAGGGATGTCAGAAACAAAAGTCTGCAACAGAGGAGCCAAACACAAGAAGCTATGGATACTGCGAACAGCACTTTGCACTTCGACTGTCCAAGAGAGGCTTGGAATCACCTAGAGTCATTGTCATCATTCCCACTGTCTGTGTTAAGCTCTCCACCTTCACTCTCCCATTAACTCAGGTTCACCCGCTTCCAGAAAATTACAACGAAACATGTCACACAGATGACTTCAAGCAGCAATCATATCTTTTATTTATCCACGACAGCTTTTGGGAGAGGTGACGTCTCAATCACTGGCCTGACTTTGGCTTTTGAGAGTCCCTGTCATCCTCCCTACACTGATTTAAGGCCAAAGCGTGGCACGGTGGCATCTGAGCCAGAGCAATCCAGGCTGCATAATTCAACACCGCTCTCAAACCTGTCTCATTAAGGATCCTGGCCGTGGTCCATGGCTTGGAGTATGAGGCTTTGAGTGACAGATCTGTTGCCAGCTTAGTACAAACAGGCACAGACCCAGAGTAAGCTCCAGCTTCAGATCCAGCTCCGGCCCCTTCCAAACCTATCAGAATAAGCCTGGACTCAAGTTTCAGCATCGACCAGCACCAACTCCACTCTTAGTTTGTGACAAGCAATGGACAAAAGGCAAAAATCCAGACCCAACTCATAATCAACACTATTCTCTCCTGCAGTTGATTATAAGTTGGAATGCAGGTTCCTATTTCCTGACCAGGAAATGCACATGGCTGCCACACGTTTAAGAATAAACACATTATATCTGAAGTAATGTCTGCTGCTAATTAAAAAGACTTCACACTCTTTTCCCATACGGTTGTAAATGTTATGTTAGTTGGTTCAATTAAAACTTTCTGGTTCTTGTGAACAGGCAAAAAAAAAAAAAAAACACTTTTCTGCAGGGGTCCATATTTTCCACTCCTTGGCAGCTCAATTGTGGTGAGGTCGGTAATGACGTGTTTGGCACTTTCAACTTCCCACGGCCGACCACAACGAATGTCTCATTAGCCCCCAGTTAAAGTATCTTCCTTGCTCTGGTTCAAAATCCAATCCAGGCAATTCTTCAGCCCAGGGCACAACCTCAGACAGAATTTACTTCAGCCAAAGTGACTGCCACACCACACAGCCAGGGAAGATTTAGGGGGAAATCATAAATTTATCTGCATGGATGCACAGTTTGCCACGTTTGACAGACGTGGTGAGAGAGGAGGATATTTGCCTTCTGCATCAGTGAGAATTTCATTTAGCGAGTCGACAGAGGTGGGAGACGCAGCACTGACCTGCCAAATGAGGGGGGCAGGTGACAATCACAGCTCTGCACAAGAAAGTGTCGGTGGCAGTCATCACCCTGGCCCACTCAGCACCCTGCTCAAACATATAAACAGAAATGCAGTTTTATTTAATGAGCAAGTTGCACAGATTTGTTAGTAAATTGAATCTTGTGTGGTGTGTGGTGGGGCTATTTGTAAATATAATTTACAGGCTGATTTCAATTTACACAGCGTACACAGACTTAATTAAACTTAACTTTACTGGAGTCATTGCTATTTTCCAGTAGCTGACCCCCAGCCACTAATGCATATCTGAAATTAAATTGGCCAAATTATAACATTACTGGAGCAAAATTCAGCATTTCCACCATGTAATCAAGACTATGTGGACATTTTGTACAATATGTTTACACATAAACTTTGATCCTTTGAAAATCAGTTCATCGCCTGTCATGAAATGCCACACTGTGCACATACAGATATGCTGCTGTGTTCATTAAGCATGAATTCGACAGGGAAGGGGGGAAAAAAGAGCTTCTAAGGAGATACCTATAAATTATGCACAGGTTTATAAATTAAACAGATTTCTCTCCATTAGATGATGTTTTGTATTTTTATGGATGTCGATTGTGACAGTCTGCTTAAAGAGGGAGATGTTCCAGCCATTTATGCAAACTTTGTGGTAAAATAAAGTTTAATAGGTGGTTAAATGATATTGTGATGGCTCCATGATCTGCTGTACATCATTCATTTTAGACTCACTGCAGACAGTCTGGCTCTTAATTGCAGAGCTCTTATGCACTTAACTCCTGTTCTCTCGCATGTATTTCCACTAAACTTAAGCCTCTGGTGATAATTGAAACTCACCCACCAGAGTGTTTCTGTGCAACAAAGGAAGCTCTTGTCTTCTAAGACAGCTAGATATTTTTGGATGCTGAAAATGAGAAATTCATATATATTTTCGGTTCTCTAAACTTGCTCCCTAGTAACTTCAGAATTATTTAAAAAAGCAACAACCCTCAGCTCTTTAGAGCAGAAACTACCAAAATTTAAGATCTCCAATATCCTCAAGTTTGGACAAGCTTGTCTCAAGGAAGCCAAATTATTATTTCATATACCACTACTTTCATAAAATAATGATTTTATCATTTTTGCTTTGTGTGTGCGTGGCACTTTTGCCTCACAGCAAGAAGAGTCTGGGTGTAGACCTTACCCAGGCCTCTGTGTGTGAAGTTTGCTTGTTCCCCTTTTGCCTGTGTAGGTCTCCTCTGGGTGCTCTGGTTCAGCTTAGGTGAAGTGGAAACTCTAAACTGCTATGAATGTGTGAATGTGTTTGTCTGTCAAAATGTTTTATCTCTGTGACAGACTGGCAAAATGTCAAGGATATGCCCTGCCTCTCACCCACTGCAAGCTGGGGCAGGCGGTAGCCTCCTGTGACCCTGCGCATGAAAAGCTGCCATGGAAAGTGCACGTCGTCCTTTTTTTTTTTCTTCCTTCTCTCACTCTTCTTGTCACTGTAGTGAACTTGGGAGCAGGACTGCAGTTGACAATGATTTTCACTATTTGTCAATTTGATCTTTTTTTTTTTCTGATAATTGATTAATAGGCTAATTATCAAGCAGCAACCCCCGGGACCGATAAATGAAGCCAACATGGAAAAAAACGGTTTTGGTCTCTATAGCTAATTTCCTCCTTCATGACAGCTGTACAGGGGATGAATTTTTATATCACCTTTATGTTACCTGTTTATTAAGGCTTAAAGTTATGCACAATTGAGGGCGTGCCGCTTTGAGTTATAGGTGGGTAAGCATGTGTCACTCAAAGTGGCACACCCTCAATTACTTTAAGCCTTAATTAAAATTTAAACTGATGAGTTACATCATTTTTTGTACCAGGCTGTAAACATGTTTATTTCTATTGTAAAGTTGAACATTTTAAATGGGAGTCCATGGGGACTGACTCGTTTTTGGAGGAACTGCATATTTGGCTTCTTCTTTCAGTCCCAAAAGTTGCTGCTTGGTTTTGTCCCATCATCAGTTGAAAACCCAAAGATGTTCAATTTACCATGATGTAAACCAGAAAAGACAAAGTATCACATTTAAGAAGCTGCAACCAGTTAATTCTTGGCTTTTAATTGCTTAATAAATGACATAAACAGCAATTATGTTATCAAAGTTGTTTTCTGTTTCTGTTCTGTTAATTGATCGATTGCTTAATTGACTAATTGTTTTGGCTCTATTTTGGAGGAAATGCAGACATAGACTCCTTACTGATGGCATTCAGTGTTCAGTTCAATACTCTATAGTCTATAACAACAATCACATCAAATATTTCAGCACTCCAAATTCAATGTTCTGTCCTTTAACAATCAATAATCACAAATGAATCCATGAAGAGTAGGAATGAACAGTATATTGATGTGGAACACTGGATAAAGCTCTACACTTAAGGGTGCACCGACCCTTCCTGGTCTCTCAGCTGTGGATAAGGAAGACAGTCAGGCGGAACAGACAGTGCCTTCACAGGAGACGGCCTGTTTCCCCGCTGAGGACGCTGTTATCTCTGTGTCATGCCTCATCAGCCCCTGAGAGAGCTGTTACTGTACTCTACCTGCCATATGGCCGTCACAGCAGAACCCAGCCGGACATTCTTCCGCCCCACACGTTCTGCCAGACACTCTGAAAGCTGTTGGGTGCCTCCCTGTGGAGAGACAGATATTACAATTTAATGTGGGCTTAAAACCCATAGATGCCCTCCTTCCCTGGAAAAGACAGGCTGCTTGAAGTTAAAGGGTCACTTCACCCAAATTACACAACAACAAATCCCTAGTGGTGTCTAATCAGCCATGCCAATAAAAGTTACATTTGCCAAGATTTTTATGTATCTGCCTCTGAGACTTTTGCTGACACCACCAATACAGCAAAACATTTTCTCTCTGGTATGCAAGCAAGTAGAAATGATATTTAATGAAATGAACCGCAGAACTAGCTAAACACAATTTTCAGACAAAACAATTTTCTTCCAAAGGTATAAAATACTTCTACTTTTTATTGTAAAAAAAAAAACATAATGAAAAACAGGACAACATAAAGGCTGAATGTAAGCACCAGTGCAAGTACAAAAGAAAAAAATACACTAAAGAAAAGGAGCTATGTGTGTTGTGTTTGAGATGTGTGTTGTATCGCCGTTTGCCTTTACTTTTTCATGATGTATGATTGAGCAAGCCCATTATAGTTCACATTTGGTGCTGCTTTTACTGCATCTATTGTATTGTCATGGTAATTCCTTCAGGAAATAGCTGGAATACAATAATAAGCAAACTGCTGCAGGTGGAAAAAGTGGAGAAAAATTTGTTAATTTCTAAGGCCTCCTAGTTTGTCCCTTCATCTTGACAGCCTGTTTTTTTTTTTTTTTTTTTTTTTTTTTTAGCATTCAGTCTCTTTTACACTCCACCACTGTGAGAGAGAGAGAACGTTCAAAAGCAGCAACACAGAAGCAAAACAGTATGGAACCATAACTTTCATGCTGAGGGAGCACGCAGAAAATAGGAAAATCCAATACAAGACTACTGCTGAAACTGTTTAACATTACTGGTCAATGACGTTTCAAGGACAAAGTAAGGCAATGTGTTTGTTGGGACGTGGCTTGAACGAAATGTGCGGTGCTGTGTTGAGAGGCTGGATGCTCAGTTTTATATTGATGTAGAGCAGAAATCCAATGTGGTCCCCAGGTTTGAAAAAAAAAAGAAAAAGCACTCAAGTAAACAATTTGCAGTCTGGAGAAGGACATGAGCTGCATACCTTTATCTTGAACTCTTGAGCAGACCCCGCTGTGTTCTCCAGAAGTGGCAGCAGTCCTCCAGCTGCTGCAGCATACATGAGGAAGAACAGGAAGGACATCTGGGATGGCTCCATGCCAAAGACAGACCTGCTACACAGTCCGACCTCCTCTCTTAGTTCTGATAGAAAGGGATGAACGAATACATACTGTACTGTAGCTCTCACACTTACAGTGATAATATGCATTCCCCTGCAATGACAGACAACATTACTCTGTTGATAAGCTGACTACTTATCTAGCGCCATCGTTAGGTCAGATTTTTCAATTTATCCAATGCTTTAATTTATGACTAAATACTGCAAAACTAATGATGAACTAAAGATGGTGCTCATGGTAAACATTACATCTGCTGACCATTGTCACTGTTAACATTCTTACATTTACTTTAACTGCTAAGGAGACTAATTTTGCACCTCAACCTTTATCCACCATCATCATCATCATCATCATCATCATCATCATCATCATCATCATCATCATCATCATCATCATCATCACCATCGTCATCACCATCAGTATTATTATCATTTTATTATTATTATTATTATTATTATTATTATTATTAGATTTATAATCAGCATCACAGACTCACAGAGCCGCTATGATGGCTGTAAATTCCTAAGCTCCATTCAGGAGGACAGCATTACAGGGGGGAGGTGTTTGACGAAAACTTTCACTGTTCTCCTTGATAATTTAACTCATCCTTTCAGATGGCATTTTAACCACAGGATATGGTTTGTAATGGACATACACATTCCACTAGACAAAGCCAAATGCCAAAATTCACAAGGGATGCCAGAGGAAGGGGACAGGAGGCAGAGAAACTGCGTGAGGTGAATTTGAGTCAAAATCATACTCCCTCTCGTTGTCATAACTTCCCCTTCAGAACTTGCCTGAGAATCATTACTTTTTTTTCAGTTTCTTCAGAGTAATCCAGTGATTGTTGAAACATTTGAAATGGATTTTTTTTTTCCTTCATTCATTCTTTCATTACATAAATTGAAAGAAAGTAGAAATTGGAAAATGACAAATCAAGTAAGGGGAACAAATAAGACAGAGGAGGTGATATTTAAATCTACTCTTAACCCTGACCAGCAGTCCAGCCATGTTGCTCAATGTACGAATGCAGGGTCATACTGTCCAGTTCCACAGCGTTGGGAGTCTTCGAAGGATCCTGGACAAACACTGTAGCGCACAATCTGTCAATCTGAGAGTGAAACACAATCACCACAACACACCCACACATGATGGTTTACCCACTGTGAACCAAAGCATCCCATTGATGCAAATACCAACAAAAGATGGATTGACAAATATGATTATGCTGGTGCATTTTCCCAGACATTTTCTACTTCCCACTGCTACATGAAGCATTTATTATGGACATGAAATTTTGTGGTACCATGTTGAGTTATAAATGTACTCTTGTCCTATTAGTCTAAATGTGGAACACTGCATTATGAGTGTGAAATATTATTTTACAACATCCATTTGGGGATTCTTGTTGATACTAAGAATCATCAAGAATGGAAGGATAATGGATGATAAAACTAATCATGAAAATGGGCTGGTCTCTAAAGAAATTCTGTATATCTCCTCATATATACTCACTGAGGACTTAAGAAGGAACACATGTACACCTGCTCATTCATGCAAATACCCAATCAGTCAATCATGTGGCAGCAGCGCAGTATATACAATCATGCAGATACAGGTCAGGAGCTTCAGTTTATCAAACATCAGAATGTCTCTAGAGTTTTTACTCAGAATGGAGCAGAAGACAAAAAACATCCAGTGAGCAACAGCTCTGTGAACAGAAACAACTTGTTAATGCAAAAGGTCAGAGGACATGGTCAGACTGGTTGGAGCTGACAGAAAGGCTGCAGAAACTCAGATATCCACTATTACAACTGTGGTGGGCAGAAAAGCTTCTCAGAATGAACAACACGTTGAACCTTTAGGTGGATTGACTACAACAGCAGAAGACCATGTCAGCCAAGAAAAGAAACCTGAGGCTGCAGTGGGCACAGACTGGACAGTTGAAGACTGGAAAAACGTAGCCTGGCCTGATGAATCTCGATCTCTAATGAAGCAGCAGATGGTCGGGTCAGAATTTGGTATCAGCAGCATGAATCCATGGACCCAACCTGGATGTCAATAGTCCACACTGGTGGTGGGACACTCTGAGCCCATTAACACCAGTCAATCATTGTTTGAATGTCACAGTTTATCTGAGTATTGTTGCTCACCATGTGCTTCCCTTTATGGCCACAATTTATCATCTTCTAGCGGCTACTTCAAGCAGGATAATGCTCCATGCCACAAAACAAAAGCTGCCTCAAGCTGGTTTCGTGAACATATGACAATGAGTTCAGTGAACTTCAGCGGCCTCCACAGTCTCCAGATCTGAATTCAGTAGAACACTTTTGGGATGTGATAGAACAGGAGATTGGCAGCATGAATGTGCAGCTGACAAATCTGCAGAAATGATGTGATGCAGTCATGTCAACATGAAGGATCATCTCAAAGGAAAGTTTCCAACATCTTGTGGAACCCATGACACGAAAAACTGAAGGTGTTTTGAGAGCAAGTATGGTGTTCCTAATTAAGTGCTTGGTGAGTGTAAATAGTGTATCATCTTACTCTTGGTATACATGCAAAAGTGAACAAGAAATAAATGAAACCACTGTGCATCTCTGACTCAACATGGTCCTAAATACAGAAGACAGTTATGTTAGTCTCATGCCTCACCTTCCACAGGAACTGGGTGAGGTCCATTAGCACCATTGGGGATAGAGCAGGGATGCTGGTTCTGTAGGTGAGAACTCTGGCACCCGGCCCACCCAAGTGGTACACCTTCTTGCCAATATTGAATTGTGGGAATGTCTCTAAGCCCAGCTCCTTTATAAGCTCCAAGATGTGGGTTTGGGTGCTAAAAGAGAAAGGAGGCAGTTTTTTCTTATAAAGCTTCATGATGTTATTGTTTACAGGGTTTCAGGTTTTGCTGTGGGGTTATTAAACTTGCAGCTGATAAATGCATTTTATTTTCAGATGATTGGAGTGGGCTTGAGAGTAGCACATTGCTTGAGTGAGTCCTTGAACAACTGGAATAAAAACGGCAACTCTAAGCACCTGGGAGCGCCCTCTATAAATCAAACTGTCGTCAAAGTGTTCTTGAACAATGCACTTAACAAGCTCTCCATTTTGAACTATTCTGCTGTGTAACGGTTGAATATGTGAGAATTTGTGCCGCAAAGGACTTTAAATCCTGCCTGAATTTTCACATAAACTTGTTTGTTCAGGCACGACTTGAACTGAGTTACTGAACAATAATTTCTCCCAAACTTCTGAGAGACAGGGCAGTTTTGGGATGGCTGCTACCTGCAATCTAAAATGGGTTTCTTTAGAAAAAAAGCTTGGACTTACACGGAGGTGCTAATGGTCCATAAACTGTTGAAAACAGACACTTTACAGAAACTGAAGAAGCGAAAGACCTGAAAGAAAAATTGAGCTCAAACACTTATGAAGCTCTGAAAAGATACAAAAACACTGTGTTATTTTCTACATAGCTGATGCACTCTGTCGTGTTTATTTGATTATTTGTTTGGACCCCCATTAGCTGTTACCATTGCAAAAACTACTCTTCCAGGACCCAAGAGGAAAAAAGAAATACTCTTTCATCTTATAATGTAGCTCAAACTAAAGTGAAAATAATATATATGCATATATAATGCACATACACAAATAAATACATACACAGGAAATAGACAAAATGAAACAAGCTCCAGTACTAGTTTGGAATATTTCGAGCAACACTGCAGCATAGCGTAGACAATGCAACCAATGCGTTCTCAAAACCAGCCTACAAGCACAACATAGAACAATACACATCCCCACTCTGTTCTTTTCACAATAAATTATAAAATCCCTGTAAACCCAGTCATAATGGCCTTGAATCTATGAGTCATTAGAAATCTTTTCAGCTGTTCTTTAAGTAATCATATTCAAGGATTTTCTCTTAAATGGGCAATTATAGGAACCTTAATTATTTGTGTGTTCTTAAAACACAAAATCCTAGTCTACAAGATAGTGTGTCAGTAAGGGATATCATATACCCGGCTTATCCCTAGCTGGAGCCAGTCATAACTTGTATCTGGCCAGGTGACAAACAGAGTGTGAGTTATAAAATGATAGTCAGGGAGGGTCAAGTTTTTCTCCAGGGTGAAGGGAATCCAGTACAGTGCAGGCGCGTGCTTCAGTGAACTTAAGTGTTATAGTGATTACAGTATCTTGCTTGTTTAACTAGTGGAGTAGAAAGTACAATATTTCCCTGTGAAATGTAGTGCAGTATAAAATGGAAAAACAATGACAACAAGTCACTAACATTACTTAACTAAACTGTAAGTTAAGGCAAAAGCTAGATAGTTGACACAGTCTAATTCAGAAACTCTGAAGGTAAGAAAGTAAAGTGATTTAAACCAACTAGATCATTAGAAATGGTACGGCCCACTTTAGGTGTGAAATCATAGTACAATATTCTTTCAGGCATGAATACGAGAAATATATTGTAATATTTACAATTACACGTAATAAGGATATATAAATGTTTCAACCCCCCTGAACTGTTGTTTGTACTTCTTTTGGGAGGGTCCAAGTCTTAATCAGGGGGGTCAGACTCCCCCAATCCCCCCCATCTTTCCAAACCTGAGTACAAACCACTGCGCCTGGCAAGTGAATTTGTTTGAATTATCATGTGGATTGAGCTCACATGTTAAACTGAGGTCTAAAATGTTCTGCCTGTTCTGACATTACAAACCCTAATGATTTCCTCAAAGGTCTTTTGCTCGCTGAGTAGTGACTATTACTTTTGCTCATAGTTTCTGATCAACATTACCTTCCTACCCACTGCCCTCCAAAGTCCCAGCGATCAACACCATTGGCTGCTGGTATTGCAGTAGACACTGTGCGACCTCCCACCCGATCTGCATGGCAAACCAGACATGATTTAGTCAGAATGATACCTCTTTCCAGCAGCAACTGCTAAACTAAAAGAATCCAGCAGAAAATGACTCACTATTTCAAGTTATCAATTGCTTTCCAATCACGATGCAATTTTACAAACCTTTTCCTTCCAGTATAAGTATCTTCAACTTGGCATCCCTTTTTCTGAGCAAATGAGCTGCACTCAATCCAGATAGTCCGGCGCCAACAATAATAACGTCCCAAATTTCTGCAGTCATAGTCAAGCTCAAGTGACTAGGTTACTTTGTGCCAACTTGTCGTGTGCTGGTAAACACTGGAGTCAGAGAGAGAAAGAAATCCAGCTTGTATTCCCTTTTCTTCTCCGTATCAATTAGGTTATCTTGCAAAGTCTGGGCAGCTTTCATAACAGTGCACTTTGGAACTGTGAACAACTGAGCTTATGACCTACTTGGCACAGAATCAGTTGTGTAAATTCCTGCAATAAGAGCCAGGAGCTTTTGAATTTTTTGAGCAGCAGAGGCATCATCAGAAGTAAAGTTTTGTGCATAAGTAACACTTTGTTGAAAAAAGACTGTAAAAGCTCAAAATGTTAATCTTAATTAAATGAAATTAAATAGTAATACAGTAATTGAGTTGTTTTTTAACATGTAGTATATTTGTAAAATTAATTTTATTTTTATGGAAGTGAGTTTGTAATTACCACACTGTCTATTTAATAATTTCTCCAAGACCAAAGACAGATGCACTCAAGAACTCCACTATAAATCCAAATCTATTAACACAGTACTGTTTTTATGAATCAGATTTTTTTTTGTACAATTAAAAGACTTTTATATTGAAAAATTCCAACTGGGACATTCAGTACTGATGAATTAATAGTAAATCAGTAGCAAAATTATATCAAGCTATTGCCAGTATGGCACAAAAGAGTATATTTCAAATTATAGATAATTAAGATATATATATATATATATATATATATATATCAATGTCACTGTCATTACTAATTGATGCACTTCTAGACCAAAGTCTTTCTTTTTATAAATGATATTCTGCAGATTCCCCTGCAAACTCCAAGACTGCAGGACTCCCTGAAGATTGGACACACTAATCACTTTTTTAAAATATCCTTGTCCTAATGGAATGGAAATGTACAACTGGACATTCGCTCAACAAGGGTGCACCGCCCACAGGAAAATGGACAAGCAGATTAAAGGAGGTGTGTGAAATGGAAAAAATGACATACAAACAGAAAAATGGCACTCTTCATTAGAAATAATGTCATAGGCTAATGAAACAAACAAAATGGTACAACAAGGTCTATGTTAATGCTGTGTTATAACGCAACTCTTTATTTTTGACTTAATTTCATTATTTCTTGCTGTGCCTTTTTTTTCTGCTGCTGCATTTCGAAGGTAATTTGTTACAAGGAAGTTAAAAGAAATAAACAATCACTTGATTAAAAGAAAGAAAAAGAGTGAGTAGTCAAGGCTGTAGAGTTAAAAGATATAACTGGAAGTACAAAACATCTGCAGTGTGTTCAACAGTTCAGCTTCTATGAAGTATCTGGTTAGAAATGAAAGTGGTACTTGATGTGTCAAAAAAAACCTTTTCAGATGTGAAGTCAATAAAGTCAGGGGCACAAACTGTGCAGTCTGCGTCATGAAACAAGAACTACATTTTGATTTTTATTTGGTCATTTCATTTTCTCCTGTACGCATTGACAAAGAAATTCCAGTTACTATCTGATAAATGTCTTTTAAAAGAGGATTGTGAAATATTATTACACAGTTACATAACAAGCATGCCAACAAGAGTTGGTGAAACAAGTAAGACTGTTACATTTTTTCAAGGACTCGTGTATTAGTCCAAGCAGGGAAGCTCCCTGCTGTATTGGCTTGGTTTGCCTGTTTTCTTGTGTCTTTGTTTGTTTTTTTTCAACACAAAAAGCTGTTTTTCTAGCTCAAGAAACACGAATTTCAGAGAAGCCAAACTTGGCATGTAGGTGTGAATAGGGTCCAGCTACTTAGGCAAGGCCAAAAACTTGTTAGCAGGTGGTGAGCTCACTAACTCAGTAGCTAGTGATTAGCCTCTGATACAGTACTTCCTGGAATCACAAACAACATGCAAATGACTCTCGCAAACTGTGACTTTTACTCAGCGGTTTTTGAATGGAGGTCATCAGTTTCCAGTGTGAGTGTAACTGGGTTCTGGTGGGTGTTTTGTTTAGGATTTGGTTTCATGCCCAGATCAAACATATTCAGAAAACATTGAAAAACATTATTCTCATTTTAGTCTCATTCATTTGGAACAATGTTTCTGTCCACCTCATGAATCTAAGTGTTCCGTCTCCCTTTAGTTTTAGGTTTTTTTTTTTTTTGTTTGTTTGTTTGTTTTTTCTTTTTTCTTTAATTAAGGGGAGAGAAAAACGTGCTTAATTGATTGTAGGTTTTTCTTTGGTGGGATGAAGTCGCCATTTAAGATTCACTGTTTCTTTGAAAGTTTGACATCTCTTTGTGTTTTTTTTTTTTTCCTTTGTTGGAAAACCAAACAAAAACAGGTGTGACATGAAGGAAACAAAGGACGGACTGAAATATGTGTGCGTACGTGTGTGCATATGTGTGTGTGTGTGTGTGTGTGTGTGTGTGTGTATGTGTACATGTTTCAATGTTTATATGAGAGTTAATCAAATGTATCTGTGTTTTGTGATTGTGGGCAGACTGGTGTGTGGGGTACAGAATGTGGCATGGTGGCATGTACGAGGAGAGAGCAAAAAGTTGAGTGATAATTAATGTAGTAACCTGAATATAATTGTAGAAAGAATATAACAATAGAACAATATAATAATGATAAAAAAATATGAATATATAATAATACTTTATATCATTTATATAATATCCTTTCAATGTAATGGTGATACATCTTACAACCCCGCCCCCCAGCAACATGACCGAGGGCCCCAGCGGGACATAGGCAAGTTGGACCAGCAAATATAGAATAATGAATGATGACTGCTGGTTAATAGACATTCATGGGGCCACGATGTAATAACTATTTCATACTTATAATAGAATATAGAAACAAATTCACGACTACATTATGAACTTGGCTTCAGTGTAGGTGACCACAAGGAGCAGGGGGCTGAACTGAGTGACCAGCTGTGTATGTAGCTTGGTCACAGGAGGGGGTTATGTGTTGACTTGCGAAGCTCAACTTCCTGTGATCATGCAGTGGCACGCGGTGATTTTTACTGATAGGCAAGCAGAGCCGAAGAACCAGCTACAACCCCCCACTGTCCCCCCTCTAACTTATGCCTATTTTTGACTTTAACAGGGTTAGATGGCATGCCACTTGATCACACATTTGAGATGTCAGAATAGTGGATGATACAGCACAGCTTTTGTCATTTGCCAGATAGTGTCAGAACCATAAAATAATGATTAGGTCAGCTGGGCTGTCTGTCCCACAACTACCAGACGTTTGCTATGATGTGTCTTCTTGTTGTTTGCCAACTGAGAACATTTTTATGTTGTTCAGGTGTTTCACTGTGGATAGAGTTATTTAGGCATTCAACCACCTCTCTCTGTAACTGGATCATACATTAACAGACCCAGATAACAGATAACAGACCCATGTCTGTAAGGTCAAACAATCCTACCTCATCTCAGCTCATTTTAGGGCTCAGTTTCTGAATATTGGGCTGTGTGTGTTTCTCTGTGGACAGCGTACTCTGGTCATTTCCTGCAAAGAGCATCCCCAGCTCCCCACCATCATAGACACCTAACGCAAGCACACTGGGTAACATGTAGAATGCCGTGAAAATAAAAATGCATACAACATGGCTGCACAAATCTTGGTACATACTGTGTGCAATGACAGTGAAGAATCTAATGTAATGTTGTTCTAACAGTTTGTTCAAATGTTTTTTTTTGTCTGTGTGTGTGTGTGTGTGTGTGTGTGTGTGTGTGTGTGTGTGTGTGTGTGTGTGTATTAACAGCAAAATACAAAGCAACCAAATAATGCTTTCCATGATACCTTTTTTAAAGCAGTTTCTTGGAATGCCACACATTCACAAGTGAGTTTAGCCGGTGTTTCGATGGATCTGACTCCCGTCTCTGATAACTCTACTTTATCAGCTTGTGGCTGTAAATAAAAATGTTTTTCGAAAACATCGCCCAAAGCTCGTAATATAAATGCGGTGACTACAAGAGAAAATTCATGTAAAGATTTAATGTGTTTGATATTTTTATAGCCTACGAGTGGAGATAAAGCTCTTTATCCTTCATAACTGATCCATTTTCTTCACATGTCAGCTGAAGGATTCCTCAATCCTTAACATTTATAGAGGCTCAATCCCTGTCGATGTGGCACAGAGATAAGCTTTGTAGTTTCTTTTTTTTATTTTTTTATTAGCTCATACATCCTGGTAATGTATACAAACCTTGCTGGCTTGTGTTTTTGGCTGAACAACCAGTTTCTTGTCACTTGAGACTTCATGTGCTCTCTTTTTCTTCCTTATTATTTGAAACCACTGGCATCTGATAAATGAGAGGTGGTGTGTGGTGTATTGTGTGTGCAATAATAGGAGGGAGTGTACAGTAGCGGTGTATGTCTTTATACAAGTGGCAGATGATTTTGTCTTCATTTCAAGTTTCTTTCAAGTTCATTTTTTGGCCAACCTCTTATTTCTTGTGTTGACTTTTATGTCAAAGTCTTTTGGGCTCAAGGAGACACTAATAAAGATATTATCAAAATAAACGAAAAATAAAGTGACCAATGGGATGTATGTGAACAGACAGACAAACAACTAAATAAAAATATACGTAAGTAGATATGATTGACAATAGACAAAGCAGTATTCAGTACACTTGAGCTCCCATCAAATTAGCACCCTGAGTTTCCAACCCTCATCATTAGAAACCCCATCTAATTATATGTTAGCTCCTCCAGTTTCACTTGTTTAACAAGAGATTGCTTTGCATTGTTATTCACCCAGCAGGACACTAATCTCCTCAAACACTCTAGTCACTGGTTTCATGTAAATTGATTGTAGTTTTATTTCATATTTTGTTTTTGTTTTGTTTGTTTGCTTGTTTGTGGTGGTGGTTAAAATCAAGAGTGCAAATATTTGGTAAAGTTTGGGGGTGTTAGAAGCAATACAGAGGAAATCTCCTGGCAAACAGGTAAAACAGGTTGAGCGGCCATCCAACCAGACGGCTTTATGGTAATGAGGAGTAAGTAAAGGAGGAGTGAGAGCACCAGGCAGCACATTACTGCTTGATCCTCTGTATTCCACTGCCAGGTGTTTGGATGAAAGTATCTGCATTCAGGTAAGACCCATATAACCTCCCTTAATAGCTTAAAAAATGGAACTTGTTTCTTTTTTTTGTGCTTTTTTTAAATTCTCCTAAAACTGTCTTGTTGAAACTGAGCGGCAACCTCCGAGGCTGAAAAATGAAGTCAACACGGAAGTACCAAAAACTGCACTTCTTCATCTGGCCGCTTAAAGCTGGCTCCAAAAGCGAGTCAATCTCCAAAGGCTCCAATGTTAAAATACCCAACTTTACAGCAGAAATAAACATATTGACTGCAGGTACAAAAAAGAGTTTAGGTCTCTATACCTAATTTTCTCCTTCATGTCAACTTTGCAGAGGGGTGGATGTTTATATAACTCACCTGTTTATATTTTATTAAGGCTTAAAGTTATGGAGAATTGAGGGCATGCCGCTTTGAGTGACAGGCTGGTGAATATATGCCTGTCACAAGTCTGCATGCACCGAAATCCTGGCTTGACCTGAACCCCCGCTCTTTGCCCATTTTTGGATTAGCCGGGCGTTCAGCGGAGTCAGGTACTGGCAAAATGGTGATGACGGAACGCTCCACTCTGGGCTTCAGAAACCTAAGGCTGATGTCACGGAGACTATATCCATCTTTATTTGCAGTCTATGGTTGAAACAGAGCTGGCCCAAGCCTTTGTGGGGCCCTAACCAGAATTTGATTTGGCCAAGGGTGTAGGTTTCATCTCAACATTGGTAGGGTTGCAACAACCCCACCACCCCTCCGAAACAAAAAGATAGACATTTTAATGCTGCCAACCAAATGGTTTATTAACATATAAGATGTCAGTTTACATTCAGAAGTCCCCATATGCAAATGTAATATATGTATTGAATCTCCATATATATGATATATGTACATGTTCAGGACAAACATATATGTATATACAGTATAGCCTATACATGTAAAAATGAAATGTGAAACCTTTTAGAAATTGGAACAATATCATATATTGACATATGTCTAGCTAATAAAAATATGTATTTTAGTATGTCTGTATATATTAAATTTTTATACATGAGATGTATGTTTCTAAAATATATATACATCCGAAAACCTGTCAGTATATGTTCATTATGTATGTTAATATCAAAGATAGAAGAATGTCATAAAAACGTCACAGTATAGTAAGGCATAAAAACGTCATAGTACAGTAAGGAATAAAAACATCATAGTATAGTAAGGCATGAAATGTCATAAAAACGTCATAGGGAAAAATGTCATAAAAACATCACAGTATAGTAAGTCATAAAAATGTCATAGTATAGTAAGGCATAAAAACGTCATAGTATAGTACAGCATAAAAAAGTCAGAGTAAAGCAAGGCATAAAAACGATGTAGTATAGTAAGGCATAACAACGTCATAGTATAGCGAGGCTTAAAGTGTCATAAAAACATCAAAGAATAGTAAGGCAAAGAATGTAATAAAAACATCACAGAATAATAAGGCATAAAATTGTAATAGTATAGTAAGGCATAAAAAAGTCACAGTTTAGTAAGGCATAAAAACGTCATAGTACAGTATGGCATTAAAGCATCATAGTATAGTTAGGCATAAAGTGTCATAAAAACATCAAAGAATAGGAAGCAAAAGAATGTAATAAAAACATCACAGAATAATAAGGCATAAAATTGTAATAGTATAGTAAGGCATAAAAATGTCATAGTATAGTAAGGCATAAAAATGTCATAGTATAGTACAGCATAAAAAAGTCAGAGTAAAGTAAGGCATAAAAACGTTGTAGTATAGTAAGGCATTAAAGCTTCATAGTATAGTTAGACATAAAGTGTCATAAAAACATCAAAGAATAGTAAGCAAAAGAATGTAATAAAAACATCACAGAATAATAAGGCATAAAATTTTCATAGTATAGTAAAGCATAAAAAAGTCACAGTTTATTAAGGCATAAAAACGTCATAGTACAGTATGGCATTAAAGCGTCATAGTATAGTTAGGCATAAACTGACTTAAAAACTTCACAGTATAGTTAGGCATAAAATGTCATAGAAAAATCATAGTATACTAAGGCATAAAAAGTCATAAAAATGTCACAGTATAATATGGCATAAAAATTTCAAAAAAACATCACAGTATAGTCAGGCATATGTGCATATCTTTGGAATGCAGGAGAATATAAAAACTCCACGAAGAAAGTCAACATGCCTGGGATTTGAACCAACAACCTCCACATTAAGAGGCAGTAGGTCTAACCATTACACCATGATTCCACCTCATCACAAGTTAGAAGAATAGAGACACATAAAAACGTCAAAAAACATCATAGTATAGAAAGGAATGAAATTTCATAAAAACATCACAGTATGATAAGGCATAAAATATCATTAAAACCTCACAGTATGGTAAAGCATAAAACAACATAGTATAGTAAGGCATAAAATGTCATAAAAATGTCACAATATGATAAGGCATGAAAATATCACAGTATAATGAGGCATAAAAACGTCATAGGACAGTATGGCATAAAACATCATAAAAATGACACAGTATAGTAAGGCATAAAAACGTCATAGTATAGTAAGACATAAAATGTCAAAAAAAACATTATAATATAGTAAGGCAAGAAATATCATAAAAACGTCACAGTATAGTAAGGCATAAAAACGTCATAAAAAATCATAGTAAACGTTAAAGTGTAGTCAACCATATGTGCATGTCTTTGGCATGCAGGAGAATATAAAAACTCCAAGAAAAAGGACAACACATGCAGGTTTTGAACCCACAACCTTCCCATTAAGAGGGAGAAGGTCTAACCATTACACCATGATCCCACTTGTTGTAAACTAGTAGCAGAGAAACACATGAAAATGTCAAAAAACAGCATAGTATAGAAAGGTATGAAGTGTCATAAAAACATCATACTCTATTAAAGCATAAAAGGTCATATAAACGTCATAGTATGGTCAGGCATCAAACAAGATAGAACAGTAAGACATAAAAATGACAAAAAACCTCTAAGTATAGTATGGCATAAAAATTCCAAAAGACATAATACTATAGTATGGCATAAAACGTCAAATATACATCATATTAGATTAAGGCATGAAAGGTCAAAAATTCATTATAGTATTCATTATATAAAATGGCAGGGCATGAGACAAAATATTTTAATTCGGCATAAAAATGCCAAAAAAACTTCAAAATATATACTACGGCAGAATAATGCAAAAAAACGTCAAAATATACTTTGGCATAAAACGTCAAAATGCATTATAGTCTATAAGAGCATAAAAGGTCATAAAAACTTGCATGAGACAAAATAATATAATAAGGCTTAAAATGCCAAAAAACGTCGAAGTATAGTATGGCAGAAAAATGCCAGAAAACGTCATAGTATAGTATGGCATAAAACGTCAAAAGTACATCATATTAAATTAAGGCATAAAAGGTCATAATAAAAATATAAACGTTATATTTTGGCAAGGCATTAGAAGAAATAATATAATTTGGCATAAAAATACCACAAAATGTCAGAGTATGCTATGGAAAAAAAATGCCAAAAAACGTCATAGTATAGTATGGCATAAAACGGCAAAAATACATCATAGTATATTAAGGCATAAAAGGTCATAAAAACTTCATAATATGGTCAGGCATCAAACAAGATAGTACAGGTAGGCATAAAAATGCCAAAAAACATCTAAGGAAACCAGGGCATAAAAATGCCAAAAACGTTACAGTATAGTATGGCATAAAATATTGAAAAAACATTGTATCATATTAAGGCACAAAAGGTCATATAAACGTCATAGTATGGCAAGGCATTAGAAGAAATAATATAATAAGGCTTAAAATGCCAAAAAACGTCAAAGTATAGTATGGCAGAAAAATGCCAAAAAACGTCATAGTATAGTATGGCATAAAACGTCAAAAATACATCATAATATATTAAGGCATAAAAGGTCATAAAAACGTCATAGTATGGTCAGGCATCAAACAAGATAGAACAGTAAGGCATAAAAAAGCCAAAAAACATCTAAGGCAAACAGGGCATAAAAATTAGAAGAAATAATATAATTCGGCATAAAAATGCCACAAAATGTCAAAGTATATTATGAAAAAAAAAGGCCAAAATACGTCATAGTATAGTATGGCATAAAACATCAAAAATTCATCATAGTATATTAAAGCATGAAAGGTCATTTAACATCATAGCATGGCAAGGTATGACACAAAATATTTTAATTTGGCATAAAAATGCCAAAAAAACTTCAAAATATATACTACGGCAGAAAAATGCCAGAAAACGTCATATTATAGTATGGCATAAAACGGCAAAAATACATCATAATATGTTAAGGCAAAAAAGGTCATAAAAACTTCATAATATGGTCTGGCATCAAACAAGATAGTACAGTAAGGCATAAAAATGCCAAAAAACATCTAGGTATAGTATGGCATAAAAATGCAAAAAAAGCGTCATAGCATAAAATGTCAAAAATACATCATAATATATCAAGGCATAAAAGGTAATAAAAACTTCATGGTATGGTCAGGCATCAAACAAGATAGTACTGTGGTATAAAAATGCCAAAAAACATCTAAGGCAACCAGGGC
>NW_019175643.1:0-362 GCF_002260705.1 Seriola dumerili
TTTTTTTTTTATAACTGTCATTTATAAATGTAAAGAGCGATAACATATTACATTTTTTAAAGTTTGTTCTATCTAACAGAAACACTGAGAGATCTGAACACATTAGAGAGGAACAATGTTCAGAAAATTTAAAGCTGTGCATCTTTGTAAGAGATTTGGAGTCTATTGTCATGTACAACATGGCAGCTTTAAATTTGCAGCAAGAAGCAGCTACAGTCCCCTTCAACATCTCTGTTTTCCTTTTCCTGTCTGTGCCTGCCCTCTTTGTTGTTGTTGACATTGCAGTGAAACTCGGCAACGCTCTTGAGAGACAGACCTGTTTGTTTCTCATTGTGTGGCTCATATTGCGGGGATGGGGGTGG
>NW_019175644.1:0-133575 GCF_002260705.1 Seriola dumerili
CTATACTATGTCGTTTTTTTCACTTTTTTGCCATACTGTACTATGTAATTTTTCTCAATTTTAAGGTGTTAATGGACTATAACGCCGTCATATCTTACTATATTATGAGTTTTTTTGATGTTTTTATACTTTATTTAATTTTCAATTTTTTTGTCATGCTATACTATGGCGTTTTTTTGACTTTTTTGCCATACTATACTATGTCATTTTTCTCAATTTTAAGGTGTTAATGGACTATAACGCCGTCATATCTTACTATATTATGAGTTTTTTTGATGTTTTTATACTTTATTTAATTTTCAATTTTTTTGTCATGCTATACTATGGCGTTTTTTTGACTTTTTTGCCATACTATACTATGTCATTTTTCTCAATTTTAAGGTGTTAATGGACTATAACGCCGTCATATCTTACTATATTATGAGTTTTTTTGATGTTTTTATACTTTATTTAATTTTCAATTTTTTTGTCATGCTATACTATGGCGTTTTTTTGACTTTTTTGCCATACTATACTCTGTCGTTTTTATCGCTTTTGGGGCATTATAATACCATGATGTCTTCATACTTTACCATATTATAACATTCTCATATTGGTTTTATGCTTTATTATAGTTTTTCATTTTTCGAATTTTTTGCCATACTATACTATGTCATTTTTTTCGCTTTTAAGGCATTAATTGACTATGATGTCTTCATATATATACATATGTTATGAGTTTTTTGGATGTTCTTATACTTTAATTTACCTTTTCATTTTTTCAATTTTTTGGCCATACTATACTATGTCGATTTTTTCAATTTTTTGCCAAACTATACTATGTCATTTTTTTTTCTTTTAAAGCGTTAATGGACTATGACGTCTTCATACCTTGCCATACTATCAAGTTTTCAGATGGTTTTATGCTTTATTATACTTTTTCATTTTTCAATTTTTTTGCCATGCTATACTATGTTGTTTTTTCGCTTTTAAGGCGTTAATTGACTATGATGTCTTCATATATTACTATGTTATGAGTTTTTTTGATGTTTTTATACTTTATTTTACTTTTTCATTTTTTCAATTTTTTTGCCATGCTATACTATGTCGTTTTTTTCACTTTTTTCCCATACTATACTATGTCATTTTTTTCACTTTTAAGGCATTAATTGACTATGACGTCTTCATATCTTACTATACTTTGAAGTTTTCAGAAGGTTTTATGCTTTATTATACTTTGTCATTTTTTCAATTTTTTTGGCATGCTATACTATGTTGTTTTTTTCGCTTTTAAGGCGTTAATTGACTATGATGTCTTCATATATTACTATGTTATGAGTTTTTTTTGATGTTTTTATACTTTATTTTACTTTTTCATTTTTTCAATTTTTTTGCCATGCTATACTGTGTCGTTTTTTTCAATTTTTTGCCATACTATACTATGTCGTTTTTTTCACTTTTTTGCCATACTATACTATGTCATTTTTTTCAATTTTAAGGTGTTAATTGACTATGATGTCTTCATATCTTACTATATTATGAGATTATTTGAGGTTTTTATACTTTATCATACTTTTTCATATTTTCAATTTTTTTGCCATACTATACTATGTTGTTTTTTTCGCTTTTAGGGCCTCATAATACCATGATGTCTTCATACTTTAACATACGATAACATTCTCAGATGGTTTTATGCTTTATTATACTTTTTCATTTTTTCAATTTTTTTGGCATACTATACTATGTCGTTTTTTTCATTTTTTTTTCCATACTATACTATGTCATTTATTTAACTTTTAAAGTGTTAATTAACTATGACGTCTTCATATCTTACCATACTATCAAGTTTTCAGATGGTTTTATGCTTTATTATACTTTTTCATTTTTTCAATTTTTTTGCCATACTATACTGTCTTTTTTTTAAACTTTTTTTGCCATACTATACTATGTCATTTTTTTCGCTTTTAAGGCGTTAATTGACTATAACGTCTTCATATCTTACTATATTATGAGGTTGTTTGATGTTTTTATACTTTATCATACTTTTTCATTTTTTCAATTTTTTTGCCATACTTGTAATGGGTGAGGTTTGGACCCAAAAGCAGCACCGACTAGGACCGATGATTGGTAATGACTTTTATTGTTATTAGATGCAGGTAAATAAACACAGTTCAATTCAAAAGGGGAATGGCAGTCTTTGAGGGGCTTGGGGAAAATCCGAGGGCCCAGAATAAAGCTGTGGATGAGGCAGCCGTACCTGGCAGAGGGTAGGTCGGAACCAGGCAGAGGACCGAAAAACCAGCAGGTGAGTAACCCAGGAACACTCACGATGGTCGAGATGAGGACTCTGTCCCAGCGATGATCAATGGGGAAACAAGGAGAACTCACACGCTGCAGCAGCGGAGGTGGAGGACTCAGAGCAGCCCCGAGAACAGGCAGACGAAGACCAGGAAGAGGCAAGGCAGAATCGTGGTCAAAAACAGAAGGGCTGAAGTAATTACCAGGGCAGAGACGAGGCGGGTAGGTCGGGAGCAGGCAGGGTCGGAACCGGGAGATCAGATGAAGAGTAAACGCTGGAAAGTCTTTCATGGGAACAAAGAACAATCTGGCAGTGAGTGTGGAGGAGAGTGGAGCTTTTAACCAGGCTTGATTGCTGAAGAGCTGCAGCTGAGTGAACAGGTGAATGAAGTGACTGACGAGGTGGGTGTGGCTGGCAGATGGGGTGAGCAAGGGAGTGATGAGTGGAAAACAACTGAAGGCAGGTATGTATGGAGAACAAACCATGACAGAACCCCCCCCTCAAGGGACGGCTCCCGACGTCCCAAAAACGCACCAAGCCGGGTGGGAGGAGGGGGCCAGGAGGAGGGACTAAAACTCCTCGGAGCCAGACCAGTCCATCACAGCAGCCGGGTGGGCGGAGGGGGTCTGGAGGAGGGCACCCTCGTTATCCGAGGATGAGTCCTCCTCGGAGGAAGAGACCCCCTCCCCCTCCAAGTCAACAGGCATGGGAGGGACGGATGGCCCCCGATGTGTAGCCCCAGCGGAGGAGGTCGACCTGGAGGGTTGTTCAGGGTGTTGCCGATGAAAATCGGTGATGAGGCGAGGGTCAAGAATGTGACCAGCAGGGACCCACGACCTCTCCTCTGGACCATAGCCATCCCAGTCGACCAGGTATTGAAGCCCACGACCACGACGGCGGGAGCGCAGCAGGCGACGAACAGCGTAGGCCGGACCCCCATCGATAAGGCGAGGAGGCGGTGGAGGAGGAGTGGGGGGCACCAGCGGGCTCTCCAAAACAGGCTTGACGCGAGAGACATGGAAGGTGGGGTGGATGCGCATGGACCGGGGGAGCTGAAGCCTCACTGCCGCCGGGTTGATGACCTTCAGTATGGGAAAAGGACCGATGAATCTGGGAGCCAACTTCCTGGATTCCACCCGGAGAGGGAGGTCCCGGGTGGAGAGCCAAACCTTTTGGCCCACTTGGTAAGTCGGAGCTTGAGTGCGACGCCGGTTGGCAGATGAGGAGTAGCGATCAGAGGCTCGGAGAAGGGCTGCTCGAGCTTGGATCCAGGTGCGGCGACAACGACGGATGAAGGCCTGGACAGAGGGGCAGGTGGCCTCTCCCTCAAGGGCCGGGAAGAGTGGAGGTTGATACCCGTAACAGCATTGAAAGGGGGAGAGGCCAGTGGCCGAGCTGGTGAGGGAGTTGTGGGCGTATTCGACCCACAGGAGCTGCTGGGACCAAGAGGAGGGGTTCCGTGACACCATACAACGTAGTGTTGTCTCCATCTCTTGGTTCATGCGTTCTGCTTGGCCATTGGATTGGGGGTGGAAACCGGAGGACAAACTAACGGAGGCCCCAAGCTGAGCGCAGAACTCCCGCCAGAAGATGGAGGTGAACTGCGGGCCCCGGTCTGAGACCACATCAGTGGGAAGGCCATGGAGGCGGAAGATATGGAGCAGGACCAGCTGAGCAGTCTCTTTGGCAGAGGGGATCTTGGAGAGAGGAATGAAATGTGCCATCTTGCTAAACCGGTCAACCACTGTGAGAATGACTGTGTTCCCACCAGAAGAGGGAAGACCAGTGACGAAGTCCAAGGAGATGTGGGACCATGGGCGCCGAGGCACCGGAAGGGGATGCAAAAACCCAGCAGGGGACTGATGAGAAGGCTTGTGTTGACTGCAGACAGGACAGGCATTGATGTACTCACGAGTGTCCTCCTCCAGCGTGGCCCACCAGAAGCGCTGCTTTAATACATCACAAGTCCTCCGTATTCCAGGATGACAGGTAAGTCTGGAGGAGTGAGCCCACTGGAGTACGTCAGACCTCAGAGCCGAAGGAACAAAGAGACGGTTTGGGGGACAGGCGCTAGGACCTGGTTGATTCTCCATAGCAGCTTTCACCCTCTCCTCCACCTCCCAGGTCAGGGAAGCAATAACACAGGGATACGGGAGGATGGAGTCGGCCTCTTCCCTTGCCTCCCCCTCCCCCTTGAATTGTCGCGACAAGGCATCTGGCTTGATGTTGCGGGATCCAGGTCGATAGGAGAGGGAGAAGTTGAATCGTGTGAAGAAGAGGGACCAGCGGGCTTGGCGGGAGTTCAGTCTCTTGGCAGTCCGGATGTATTCTAGGTTCTTATGATCAGTCCAAACCAGGAATGGCAGTCTGGTCCCCTCCAGCCAATGGCGCCACACCTCTAGGGCCAGCTTGACGGCTAACAGCTCCCGGTTGCCGATGTCATAGTTCCTCTCAGCAGGGGACAGTCGACGAGAGAAGAAGGCACAGGGATGGAGCTTTTGATCTGACGCAGCCCGCTGAGACAGGACGGCTCCCACGCCAACATCGGAGGCATCAACCTCCACAACGAACTGGCGGTCTGGGTCGGGAACCTGAAGGATGGGCGCTGATGTAAAACACGCCTTGAGAGTCTGGAAGGCCTCATCAGCCGCAGAGGTCCAGTGGAAAGGCACCTTGGTGGATGTGAGAGCTGTGAGGGGGGCGGCGACAGTGCTGTAGTTGCGGATGAATCGGCGGTAAAAGTTGGCGAACCCCAGGAAACGTTGCAGGTGCTTGCGGGAGTCAGGGATGGGCCAGGACGTGACTGCTGAGACCTTGGAGGGGTCCATCTGCAGACTACCTGGAGCCACAATGTAGCCCAAGAAGGAGACAGAAGAGGCATGAAACTCACACTTCTCGGCTTTGACGAAGAGAGAGTTCTCGAGGAGGCGCTTGAGAACTGCCTGAACATGACTGACGTGCTCCTCCCGGGTCTTGGAGAAGATCAGGATGTCATCCAAGTACACGAACACAAAGCGGTTGAGCATGTCTCGGAGCACGTCATTAACCAGGGCCTGGAAGACAGCGGGGGCGTTGGTGAGACCGAAGGGCATCACCAGGTATTCGTAGTGACCGGAGGGGGTGTTGAAGGCAGTCTTCCACTCATCACCCTCCCGGATGCGGACCAGATGGTAGGCGTTGCGAAGATCTAACTTTGTGAATATGGTGGCCCCCTGGAGAAGCTCAAACGCTGAGGAGATGAGAGGGAGTGGATAGCGATTCTTGATGGTGATGTCGTTGAGGCCCCGATAATCGATGCATGGCCTCAGTGTCTTGTCTTTCTTTTCGACAAAGAAGAACCCTGCCCCCGCAGGAGAAGAAGAGGGTCGGATGATTCCTGCTGCCAGAGAGTCATTGATGTAGGCTTCCATAGCCTCTCTTTCTGGGCCGGACAAAGAGTAGAGACGGCCCTTGGGTGGAGTGGTGCCGGGCTGCAGGTCAATGGCGCAGTCATATGGGCGATGAGGAGGCAGGGATGTGGCCTTGGCCTTGCTGAACACCTCTCGAAAGTCATGGTATTCGGGGGGAACCCCGGACAAGGTAGGCATGACGCTGGAACAGGCTGAGTGCTGGGGAACGCTGGCGTGTCTCAGACAGATCTGGTGGCAGGAAGGGCTCCACCCCAGGATGGTCCCTGCAGCCCAGTCAATGTGGGGGTTATGACGGAGGAGCCAGGGATACCCCAGAATCAGAGGGATGCAAGGGGATGGTAGGACATGAAATTGGACAGTCTCATGGTGGTTACCTGAAAGTAACATGGGTACCGGGATGGTCTGATGAGAGACAGTTCCCAGGAGGTGTCCATCGAGGGCCCTGGCAGGGATCGGATGAGGCAGGGGAATGCGGTCTATCCCCAACTGCAGTGCTAGATCCTCATCAATGATGTTGGCGTCGGCCCCGGAGTCGATGAATGTAGCTAAGGCATGGGAACCGTCCGGGAGGAGGAGCCTGGCGTGAAACACAGGTCTTTGATTGGGGAAGGCTTTGGATGAAGCTTGGCTCAACAGTATATCCCCGCCTACTGATGAGCCCTGGCTTTTGCTGGACAGCGAGAGACGAAATGGCCGGCCTGACCACAGTATAAACACAGATTGGCCTGACGACGTCGCTCCTTCTCCTTTGGGGAGAGACTGGTGCGACCCAGTTGCATTGGCTCGGACGCCTCTGCCGAGGGGCCGGAAAAGGAGGCGGCACCAGGATCTGAGGCGGTCTCCCGAAGTCGTGAGGGAGGGTTCCCACTGGCTGTTCCCCGTCTCCTCTCACGGCGTCGGGCCTGAATACGGAGGTCCACTCGGATGGCCAGCTCGATCATCCCGTCCAGAGTTGATGGGAGGTCGTGAGACACCAATTCATCCTTGATGTAGTCGGCCAGACTGTGGAGGAAGAAGTCACGGAGGGCCGACTCATTCCAGCTGCTCCGGCGGGCTCGAGTGCGGAAGTCAATCGAGAAGTCAGCCACCGTCTGATTCCCCTGTCGAAGACTCAGCAGGTCACGAGCTGCGTCCGACCCAGAAACTCCCATTCCAAAAACCTTGCGGAGCTCCTCTGAGAATGCCTGGAAGGAGGCGCAAGCTGGAGTCTGCTTCTCCCACTCCGCAGTTCCCCAGAGACGGGCGCGGCCCGTGAGGTGGTTGATGGTGAAGGCCACCCGGGCTGCCTCAGTGGAAAACGTGAGGGGCTGGAGTGCAAACAAAATGGAACAGTTCGTGATGAACGGGTTGCAGCCGTCAGGATCCCCAGCGTAACGCTCGGGTGCGCCGACCCGAGGTTCGGTGATGGCTCCAGAAGGAGGCGGCGGTGGTGGTGGTGGTGTTGGGGGTTCAGGAGACCTCGACGTAGCAACTGCCTGAGCAAGGGTGGATGACAGCTGCTGGATCTGGGTGAGGGCGGCCGCCATCATACTTTCATGCCGCTGGAGAACGTCCTCTATTCTCTCAAAGCGGTTCTGTGGAGACGGGGGGCGCGCTGGGTCCATGACTGGCCAGATTGTACTGTAATGGGTGAGGTTTGGACCCAAAAGCAGCACCGACTAGGACCGATGATTGGTAATGACTTTTATTGTTATTAGATGCAGGTAAATAAACACAGTTCAATTCAAAAGGGGAATGGCAGTCTTTGAGGGGCTTGGGGAAAATCCGAGGGCCCAGAATAAAGCTGTGAATGAGGCAGCCGTACCTGGCAGAGGGTAGGTCGGAACCAGGCAGAGGACCGAAAAACCAGCAGGTGAGTAACCCAGGAACACTCACAATGGTCGAGATGAGGACTCTGTCCCAGCGATGATCAATGGGGAAACGAGGAGAACTCACACGCTGCAGCAGCGGAGGTGGAGGACTCAGAGCAGCCCCGAGAACAGGCAGACGAAGACCAGGAAGAGGCAAGGCAGAATCGTGGTCAAAAACAGAAGGGCTGAAGTAATTACCAGGGCAGAGACGAGGCGGGTAGGTCGGGAGCAGGCAGGGTGGAACCGGGAGATCAGATGAAGAGTAAACGCTGGAAAGTCTTTCATGGGAACAAAGAACAATCTGGCAGTGAGTGTGGAGGAGAGTGGAGCTTTTAACCAGGCTTGATTGCTGAAGAGCTGCAGCTGAGTGAACAGGTGAATGAAGTGACTGACGAGGTGGGTGTGGCTGGCAGATGGGGTGAGCAAGGGAGTGATGAGTGGAAAACAACTGAAGGCAGGTATGTATGGAGAACAAACCATGACAATACTATACTATGTTGTTTTTTTCACTTTTTTTGCCATACTATACTATGTCATTTTTTTCGCTTTTAAGGCGTTAATTGACTATAACGTCTTCATATCTTACTATATTATGAGTTTTTTTTTATGTTTTTATACTTTATTTTACTTTTTCATTTTTTCATTTTTTTTGCCATACTATACTATGTCGTTTTTTTAACTTTTTTTGCCATACTATACTATGTCATTTTTTTAACCTTTAAGGTGTTAATTGACTATGACGTCTTCATACCTTAACATACTATAACATTCTCAGATGGTTTTATTATTTATTATACTTTTTTCAATTTTTTTGGCATACTATGTCGTTTTTTTCACTTTTTTGCCATACTATACTGTCATTTTTTCTGATTTTAAGGTGTTAATTAACTATGACGTCTTCATATCTTACTATATTATGAGTTTTTTTGATGTTTTTATACTTTATTTTACTATTCATTTTTTCAATTTTTTTGCCATACTATACTATGTCATTTTTTTCACTTTTTTGCTATACTCTACTATGTTTATTTCGCTTTTAGGGCCCTATTATACCATGACATTTTCATACCTTATAACACTATGTTGTTTTTCAGTTCATTTTGCAATAGTATACTAAGTCTTTTTTCACTTTTTAGGCCTGTCTATAGTATGACGTTTTTATACCTTACTATACTATGACGTTTTGATGCATTGGTATACTACAGCGTCTTTTGACGTTTTTATGCCTTGCTATAATATGACTTTTTTTGACCCTTTTATGCCTTTCATGCTAACTATGCTATGACATTCTTTGACAACTTTATGTATAGCATAGTATGATCATTTTAGATTTCTTTTATGCTTTACCATAGTTTGACTTTTTTTTGTCTTAGGAATATGATGTTTTTTGACGTTCTATGTATTACCATTCTATAAAATTTTTATGCTGTCAGTGCTGTTAGTATACTATACATATAACATTTTTTTTACCTTTTTATGTTTATTATACTTTTTTTATGCCTTACTATACTATTAAGTTTTTATGACTTAGTATAATGTTATTTTTTCACATTTTTATGCCTTTGTGTACTACAATGTTTTTTGATATTTCATACCTTAGTATACTATGGCGTTTTTAGACGTTTAAAATACAATGACATTTTTTTACATTTTTATGCCTTACTATAATATGATGTTTTTATTTCTTACTATACTGTGACGTTTTTGACGTTTTATGCATTAGTATACTATTATTATGTTTACTATTATTATATTACTATTAATATGTCTTACTATACTATGGTGTTTTTATGCTTCAGGATACCATAACTTTTTATTGCTTATTATGCCATGACTTTTTTATGCCTTCCTATATTATAATGTTTTTATGCCCTTCTATACTATAATGTCATATGTTAATTGTTGACGTTAATTGTTGTGGTTGACGGAATTAAAATGTCAATTTCTTTGTTTCTGAGGGGTAGCGGGGTTTTTGAGATCAAACCTGTTCCTTTGTACAAGAAGAAACCATGTGCAGATGTAGTAAACAGTTTTGGAATTAATAATTTTTGTGGAGGGAATCATATCTTTTTTGCACTTATATTGTTAACATAGTTTTAAATAAATGCTTCACAGCTGTTCAAGTAAGAATGATTTTTAAACCTAAATTCAATTACATAATTTTTAATATAATCATTTCAGTGTAACGCTGAAAGAAAAGTCTTCAGATTTTTTATACATTTTTAATATTTCACATTCTTCAGAAAAAGACAATCAAAGCCACATAATAATACAGATGTCCTTTTTTTACAATTTAAAATTTACAATATAATAATTTATTATTACAATTCATATAACATGAGATGAAAATATCGAAAAAAAGGCATTGTTTCTCTTCATGAAAACAATCCATGGCTTTGAAGTTATGACACTGGCCTGAAAAATAAGAGGATTAAAAAGGACCACAGGTGATCCCTACAATCACTGATTCTTTACAATTCAGTGTACAGTACCTCACATTGTTACAGTCTGTTGGATATAAACTGTTCGGCCAACTGAAAATGGTCCTCAAGATTATTATATTATTTGCCCATATTTATGTGGAAAGCAGGATAATATCAAATTCTGCCACGAGGGAGGAACTTTTCAAAGATGCATTCACATCACCACACTGTGTCTGTAATGCAGCTGACCCTCTTATCTGTGTATTACAGATCTATTTTTAAATTTGCAGAACTTGTCAACTGATGACTTCCGTCACATTCCACTGACAAGTTGTAACTTATCGTTAGTTTACAAGCATATTATATGGGTTTGCAGAAATTATTAAATCCAGTTATAGCATCTGATTTTTTTTCCAGTATTTATACTGGTTTTAGTCACATACCAAAACCCATCATAATATTTAAAGCATTCACTTTAAAGACTTCAGTGTGGCAAAAGCATTGTTTTTTGTTTGTTTTGGGTGCTCAAATCAAATCAATCAAGTCTGGGAAATAAACGTCCTTGAAATTCATAACTATATTTTCAATCGTATTTATTTTGGGTACTGTAGTACTAAAAACGGAGACAAAGATTTCAGCACTGAACTAAGTACTGAATTAAAAGTCTATGAATGAGTATGATGTCTGAAGTCACCCACTGTGTCTTTGCATAATTTCAACAGGCTGCCAGAGGCCTGTTTGTCAATCCTGTTACCACACAAAGCCTTGCTATTTCAATTGAATCTATCAAATGTAATACAAGACTAACTACATAGATTCTCACTTACTGATTTTAAATTCATGAAGCAAAGATTTATTTTTTGTTTTTTTTAATTAATGTGAACTTGAAAACAAGTAAGTGATTTTCAAATGGCTTTAACACATTTCAGTTTCTCCTTTCAAATGAAGGTAGTAAAGGCAAATAAGTTATGCTATTGATTTTTCCTTTTTTTCTCTCTTTAAGTGTCCCAGGTAAGCTTCAAAGCACCGAAAAGGAACTACAATATTACATTCAAAGTACTTAAGCCAACCAGTTTTTCTCTTGGCTGAATGATATTTTACATGTTCACACTGCAGTTTCTCATTGATATGTGCAATCACTGGCATTTTGCAGTTGAGAAGTATGTTCGCTCCAGATTTTTTTCTTTTTTTTTTTTCAATCATCTGTCTTATAATAAAAGTAGGCCACACAAAAATATTTTTTCGGTAGCTTTAACACAATGTCCAGTGAATTCTGAGGTTTTTTTTTTTAGGCTCTCCTGGTTTTCAAAATGCACCAGTCACTTGAGAGACACCTGCTGCAGAGTGGAGTGACGAAGTACATCAATCAATGATGTCATTTTGCAGGAAAAAAAAACAAAAACAAGATGCACCGCTCATCTCGAAACTCCTGTCTCATCGGAGTTTGGTGTTGCTGTATGTGTTGCGCTGTACAGAAATGAGCTTCTCCATGCAGGTGGTGCGACTTTCATGTAAAGAGCCATGCCAGGTTTTACTGGGAGGACGGCCCTCTTCACTCAGAAGACAGTAGACATATGCCATAGTGTCGGTGCGACTCTGGATGTGGGTGCTGCGCAACAGAGACCGACAGTAGTGGCTAATTTTCTCCACCCTGCGAAGTATCAGGTTGGCTTTTCTGTCCAAGAAAACAAAAAAAAAAAAAATGTTATTTCATTAATCTCATCTCCATCACATTTAAAGTTCAAGCAGACATCTAACATTAGGACATGAGAAACATATTAAAGGCTCTTCATCTCTGAAATTCAATGCATAAATGAAAGCACAAGTTTGAGGCGCAAGGACGCATGAATACAGAAAAATAATTTTTGCAATTTTGGTGACAGTAGACACAAATAGAATTCCTGTGCAATCAGAAAAAAGGCCAGGAGCAGGATGATTCATTCAGTGGTTTCTGTAAGGTACACACACACACACACACACACACACACACACACAGACACACACACGTGATACCGGACACAGCACAACCCAAAAATTAGACAATGGATGGCACATGTTAGTCCTGTTGTTGTATGGTTTTAGGGATTTAAGGAAGTTCTTCAAATAAGCTGAAAGCAACTGTGAATTACAATATATCGGTAGAAAAATAACCCATTACTCCAGCAGGTATAAAATCTGCCATACTGCATCAACTATTAAATTAACATTTTATCTCCAATAGATGGAACAAATCATAAATTAGTTTATAAAACTTTGAAGAGATTTTTGAGTGCTGCTTTTTGTGTTTGCGATGAGGCATGGAAAAAAACAACAACGACAACAGTTTTGCTCCACATGGGGCACCTTAAAATTCACTGCATGACCTGATATACTGTACATAAACATAACTTCAGATGTGCCACTCCACCCACCTCATTGTGAGCAGGTTCATTTGTTGCCACAAAGTTAAAGAATACATTCAAAAAAAGAAAGAAAGAAAAAGAATAGAAAAAGTAAATAGACAAATGTGGCATTGTGCTTTCATTTGCACCTCCTCTGGCTTCATGTCTGCACAGAAATACAGCTTTAAATGTTACCACGATTCAAAAGAATTGTAAATGTGTGTCTCCTGTCACTCTGCCAGACTGTCAGTCTGGCATTTTGAATTCTCGAGTACTGATTCTGTTGAACGCTACACCAGAGGCAGCTTATCTAGAGTGAGTAAAACTAAGAATTTTGTCTCCAGGACAAGAGTCTGGAGCTGCTCTTTATGACATGAAGGAGCCATATGTCAGCTCAGCTCAATTCAGAAAAGATGCCTCACTAAACACACAAACACACATACATTCCATACTTCCCCAAAAGAGAAAATACACTTACAGTATAACTATTCAGGTGGTTAAGCTCATATGGACACTGAAATGAGGAAAACACACGCAGAGAACGGCAAAATTCCATTTGTTTTGAAAAGCAGTGTCTGCTGAGCATCAACATCTGTCTTTAGTTAAGCAAGGAGTACAGACATCCTTTTCACTTATTTGCTGAAAAAAAAAGGGAGGGGGGGCATTTTCTCATTTCCCTTAAATTCTTACGTCTGAAACAACAGAATACCAAACACAATCAAAGGAGGCTCACAAGCATGTGAGCTACGGACAAATTAAACAAATATCATTAAATGTTAAATGTGATTCAAGGTGACAAAGAAACAACTTAAATTTTTGTTTTTTAAAAAAAGGACAAGTTAAAAATATTGTTTCTGCGTAACCTTTCAGACTGCACATCCAGCAAGTAAGTCAAAGTGATAAAGGCAACTGAATCCTTAGTAAGTGATTGGAAGGGAAAGATAGCCCACAACTGAAAACATCAAATCAGAGGAGACTGACGTGTGGGAATATAAAAAGTGCACTGAAGTACAAGACAATAGTTGTGCTTACAGTAAAGGTAAAAAAAAGAAGCACAAAACAAAAACACATCATAGCATGTACAGAGAACAATACAATTATGAAAGGGGCTAGTGTTAGGTTGAAACAATGCTGGTGGATATTTGGGGGCTCCTGGGATTCTCAGCTCCTGGAGGAGTGCTGACTGTGCTTACGTTTCACTTGGCCATTCTGTTACCTTTTAAAAAGGCACCACCAATAGAGCCTGCTTGTAAATTACCCCAACAAGGCTCAACCCTGCCAACTTCAGGCAGTAAATAATCTGTGCTCGCTCATCCAAAAGCCACCCCCACCTCTTGCAACTGCCCACACACAAACACATACACAAACACAACATTTCGACCACCCCAATCCCCATATTAAGTCCCAGTGGCCAACCCGTGCCTCCCACCCCCCTTCACCAATCAGAGAGAAGCATAATCTTCCTACAGACAAAAGTTATTCCACAATTATTACATTATTTATAGCTTGAAAAAGACTGCTTCCAGGCAGTGGGGGTGCACAAACCAAAACATTGGGCTATAATTGGATAAACCAAAACATGGACCAACCAAAGCAGTTGTCAGCCTTGTCAGACTTGAATACATGATTTTTTTTTTCTTGTTCTATAGTTTGAGAGTATTGTTTATCTCCCTCCTTTGTAGTTTTATTGGTCAATAAGCTTCCTATTGTCTCCATGGTGTTGTAATGTCTGTTCACACAACAATCTGTCTATGGGGGTGTCCCTGTTAAGAGGGTCAGGGGTGAGGGGATGTCAGGGTGGCATGGTGTGGACACGGAGAAACTTCTATTTCATTTTTTATTTTTTATTTTTTCTAAATGAGAGAGAAGAGGAAATGGAGTTGGAAGTTGAGTTAGTGTTAGCTGACTATCAAATTTAGTGTTTGGCTTGGCAGTCAAACACTGTTTCAGCATCACCATGGTAATGCGAGGAGCGACTGTAACCCCAGAGTTTTCACGGTCACCTTGCCCATTTGCTTTCCAGTCGAAGCACTTTGGAGAGGGGGGGAATGGGGGCAATTGTGCAACGGTGTTCCTGCTTAGAGGGGGTCCAGACAATGCCATGAGAAATGGCTTAATAGTCTGAATCTGGCAGCACCAGTTCAGATGGCTTTGGCTTTTGTTATGTAAGAAACCTCAGGGTGACTGTAATTGATCCTAAACAGCACGTCATCAAACAAGATGACAAGGGGGCACGTATAAATAGTGGCGAACTGGGGAAAATAAGGAAGTTTCTAAACGAGAAAACTGGTACACATAAAAATCCCGAAGACAACAAACTGTAAATGTGGAAAACATTTTAAGCATTTTCTAAATTGGAGAAAACTGTGCCGTCATCTGAATCTTCTCACCTGGGGCCCAGCTCATCCTCGCTACGCCACACAAAGTCTCCAAACTTCTCATAGTGGGAATTGTAGTGGTGCTGCACTCTGTATAGCAGGGGCGGAGGGATCTCCATCAGTGTGTTGTAGGCCATCTGTTGCTCCTTGCCACTAGTGTAGCCATTGTATAAGTTGTACACCTTGTCTGCTATCTCTGTGAGGTGGTAAGAGAAGGAAAGGGAAGGATTTAACATGAGTGAGGAATGAAAATAATCAGATCAAAGTGTATGGCATGAATTTGATGTACTGATTTAGGACTGCATCTCAATAAGGTTGGTGGACTTGCAAATAAAGGAGCAGACACCAAGATATCCAGATTCTTAGTCCCCAATATAGGTCAACTTCATGTAGACTGGATCCTATACTTCCCATAATGCAACTTGATGGTGTCTTACATCAGACCCTCCCTGCCTGGCAAGCACCCAATAATTGGTAAATTGAATTTGACATGTGAAATTGGTGGATTGCTCCTTTACATTTTGTTACAGCTTGTTTTAATAACCACAGTATATAATCATGCATGTGCACATTGAGAGAGTAGTTAAGGAGCTGTAATCAAAGAGAACTGCATGTGAATCCTGACCTCATTCCTCTAACCTTTTTAAGAAAAAAATGAGTTGAAATAAAGCCTGATACTAACTGATGAATACTGGTGTATTTTGAATTTATAGCAAATATTTAATAATTGGATGTGACTTTCAACATATAACTGGCTAAAACAGTCCGATGAAAGGGTGTAACCATTGTTGGGGAAGGTACTTTGAAAGCATAGCTTTGCAAGCTACCAATTACTTCACACTGGAAGAAGATCAACTACAGCAAAGCTATTGCGAGAAATCTAGTTTGGTTAACTAAAAAAACTTTTAAAAAAAAGTAGTTGAAACTTCTTTGTAAATCTTAAAAATGTGTATGTACATACAGTATTCTTGTTTAAAAAGATGATGGTAGAACACTGTGGAGCCTTTCAGATAGTCACAATTTACACATTTAGGTATTGTAATTATGTGAACGGAAGTGTGGTGGCAATTTCTGTTTAATAAAAGCACAAAGTCATCATTTGTCTTTCTGCAAGTTTCATATCCGCGTCAGCAGATGGACTCACTGCACAGTTGAAAATAAAAAAGAATATATATAAGTACAAGAAGGCACAGTCGCTACAAGTCAAAAAGGTGAGAGTACCTTCTGCTCGGCTGTCATCCACCATTGGACAGGATGTCCGTACTGAGACGAAGCTTGATTCAGAGTGACTGCCTCGGCTATCCACTGCATTCAGAGTGAACCTGAAGATGACAGAAAATCAACAGAAGAAAGTTTATTATTTGTGACCAACATCCCAAGATAATCCCAGGTAACACAAAACACAAAAGTGAGCAGGAAATACTCAGCAAAAGTTTGAAAGCCATTACCAGTGTACCGTTGAACAAGACACTTAGAGCTCCAACTAGTTACAACCACTTAGGGCAGAAGTAAAAACATAACAAATTCCTCACTGCATCAACTAGTAGAGCACACAAAAACAAGTCAACTTGCTTGACTGAGTGAGAAGGAGAAAGAAGTTTAGCTTGGAAGCATTAACATATGGACAGAAGAAAGAGGATAAAGACAAGAGCAGATAAGAAAATATTTAAATGATAAGTATTATCTTTAACATTCATAAAGATAAAAATCCCCAATGTTCTCAGTCAGTGAACATGTTAATACCACACAGTCCACAAAAACATAATCGTCATCACATGACAAAAAGATAACTGCATCCCGTGCTATCCAAACTCACATAGCCATCTTGCTGTCAGCAAATGTCAGCATATTATGTTATTTGACTACAAATCAATTCAAGTAATTATTTTAAGCTTGCAGGACAACAAGCATGAGGAGATGGCCATCTTGCTGGGTGAGAATATATTTGATCATATATGATATGATCATAATTTTTCCAGGAAATGCCCAAGGACCCAGAGGGTTGTGGGATTTAATTATATCTGAAAATGAGTACAGCTAGTACCACAACGACAGAGGAGAGAGGAGTTAAGGGGCATCCAGCCTGACTCCAGGAACTCTGTAAGGACAAAGTTCCTCTTTCTGAAAATGTCAAGCATCAGAATTTTTTGGGTTCCATGACAGACTTCAGGACCACTCTGGACCTCGATAAGAAACCACAGCGAACAGTTCAAGACAGTGCAATAGGAGATGAGACACAATGAGAAAATCGCTCATAACGCATCTCAGGTATTGTGGGGCCACACAGCTCGGAATAGAAAACAAATGACCTTTACATGTCCTTTTGAAAATGCCAATCTGTGTACTTAGGCATAAGAAAAAAAAGTACAGGGAGGAACTGGTCATACTGAATCTTAAATGAAAAAAAAAAAAAGGATCAGGAGCAGCACAGATTAAGCCATCAATATCCTTGCAGCAGCAAGGAAACAGAGAGAGAGACAGAGAGAGAGAGAGAGAGAGGGTGGCTGTTGTGCTCATGAACGCGCACGACTATTTGCCGCCACCGTCTTGATGACGGCTGAACTTTTAACTTGTGGCCGCGGCTCACTGTGTGACCAAGGTAACCACAGGAACCACACCAAGGAAGATGTTGCAGGAGCTGCTTTTATTGGTTCTCAAGAGTTCCCTGATTTATGCGCCTCTTAGCTTAACCTGCTATATCAAGTGTGTTATATTGCTAACCATTTTCATTATTCTAAGCTACAACCAGCTGTATATGTCTACGTCTTTTTCCATGTGAGATATTTTGATATATCTTAGCAGGTAAAGCACAGGTTAGAATGATAAAATGAATGATGGCTGAATTCCATTTTGCTGCTCTGGTGTTGGGCATGTAAGCTCCTTGTCACAGTCATCAGGACACTTGAATAGAAGAGAGGTAACTACCTGAAAGCATTGTTAAAAGCACAAGTTTGACATTTTGGAGAATATACTTAATTTTCTGGTGGAGAGTGAGAAGATGGAAACCATGTCCATACAGATGTGTTATGAATATGAAGCTACAGCAAATAGCCAGTTAGCTTACCACAAAGAGCCACTGGAAGCAGGGATGAAACAGCTAGCCTGGCTCTGCTCAACGTTAACAAAATCTGCCCACTACCAAAGTGTAAAAGTGATAATTACTGGTCTATTTCTTGGCTCTGTGCAGTTGCCAGGCAACCAGTGAGGACAGGTGGTGTGAGTTATTTTGGCTAATTAGGCCCCTCCTCAGGACTTTTTGGGTGTGTACAGACTCTGCTTGATTGACATCTCCCTTACGCTTGTATTAGATTTGTTTCACTCGTTGGGGGCGGGACAAGTTACACCTTTATCAACCATATTAGTACATGGTGGTCTGGTGACCTCACGCATTTCCAGCACAGTTCCCTCCCACCTCCAACATGCAGCAGAAGTCTTATTAAAGTTACTGAAAACAAAAAGCTGTGTGGGTGTGCAGGCCCTTTTATGGAATGGTTACCATTTGGTCTTATTCATGGACAAGGGTATTAATGTTGCTTTACAGCAGTTGACTGCAAAATCTAAACAGTGTTGTTTACTGTCCTTCACTTCTGATTCAAGGTTGCATGTTAAACGTAAACACGCTGTAATTAATGTATCTTTGTGGTGGACATTGTGTTGAAAAAAAAATAAAATAAAATAAATTAAATATTCTTAGGTCCACAGGTACTGTTTTTTTTACTGTAGGCAAAGTTTTGAAAAAGTGAATTAAGTATTGAGAAATGTTTGTAACTAGTTATGAAAAACTAAGCTTTCAGCAGTATTTCCACAGAGTTACCACTGTAAAAACAGAATGACAAAAATAGGAAACCACAAAACACAGTGAGACAAAATGAACAACTCAGATGACATTCCAATGCTAAATACTTTGAGAAATACATGAAAATAAAGACATTAGGATATTATTGTTTTTACAAAAGTTGCTTTTCTTCCTAAACCCATTTGCCTTTTTTTATTTTTTTTTATTTTTTTTTTTTTATGTAATGTCTTTTGAGAGCTGTCCCAATGCTGTCAAATGATTGTTTTGTTTGTAACATGACCTGTTTGGACATTGCTCACATAGTTTGTCTGGTCTTGTTATTCAGCAGGGTGGATGTGGTATTCTCGAAGAACCTCACAAAAGACACACGGGCCTCGCCGGCTCCTCTGCCCAGCAAAACAATGCCGGCATGTAACAGTCACACTGTTTAAATTATGTGGCCACATAATGTGCAGATGGATACAATGAGGTGGGAGAGGGGAGGCGGGCAGGGGGAAGATGAGGGTGCTTTATCAAGGCAATTTGTTAAAAGTCTTGTTTAGGACCCAGGATGCGAGCATGCCAGACTTTTATTGCCGTTTTCGGTTGTTTAATTGGTTGGCATCAATGACAGGTACTGTTTCCCCTTTCATAGCCCCTACAGCAATTACTAGATTGTTATGTACAGTAATAAAGCTGTTGCTGCCAGGAGGTTAAGCCTCTCAGAGTCAGCTTTGGGAGATCTGAATTTTGGTTTGGTAAAAGATGGATAACCGTGCTTATCATGCGAGGAATTCTGACATTTTACAGAAAAATGTATATGGAAATTCTTTGATAGGGGATGGGGGTTTGATGATATGGGGGGCCAGATGGACAGAGTGTGGTGTCTGAGCTCCGCACAGGCACTCAGTGATGATAAAGATCGCCTGGGAGAACAAAGGAACCAGCCACGGTCTGGCCTGCCATGAGAATGTCAAAACATCAAGTAACAGAATTGGCAACACACACACACACACACACACACACACACACACACACACACACACACACACACACACACTTCCCTTTGTCTCCATTTCTCTATCTACATTGCTTGCATATAGCTCAGCTCTGTCTACCCCCCCCCTACTAATTCCCTGTCTCTCACTTCTATTCCAAGGCTGTCTGGCTGCACATGGATCCTTTGGAAGCAGCTCAGTTTTGTCCGTGTGCCATAGTTTTGAAAGCTCAGCAAACAATGAAGTGGACAAATGGCAGATTAATGTTTGTGTAAATTAACAATGTTGCCATTAAAGTAACCATTGTCCTCTAATTTAATGAGACAGTGGAGAGATGGCTGAACAAGAGATGACAAGACAGAAAGCGCAGAGACAGACAGAGCAAGAGGGGACGAACGAGAGAAAGTGAGAGAGGATCAATTAGGGCAGTATTTTTGGCATGCGGAGAGAAGCCAGGGCAGTAGGGGGATGCCTTTTCCATGACATCAGCGTTTGGACACACATCAGTTGAGCCAGTCCACAAATCATTCAAAGCCACATAGAATTGTCTCTCACTGCCTGAAGAATTCGTGGCAGCTTACAGTATCTGATGACTTTGAAATCCTCAGATCTAAGTGGCATCATGCTGCTGCAACAGGCCTAAATAAAATTGCCTTGCCATGTATTGTAAAATTGAAAAATTTGCTCAGCTCTGAATGATCTCACTTGCAGACAAGCAAGACTCTATAGTCCACAGTAAAAATGACAACGTCCCATTAAAAGGCCGTTTTAAAAGCTTGATATTTCTGGAGTATTCAGAAAATTGGCAGGACTATCATTTCAATAATACTTTGGATGGAATTACACAGTCAAGACAATCATTGTGTTGGATAAACCAGTGTCAGGATGTGCTGTCATGATTGCACTATAAGCAAGTGATATATCCATACATTAAAATGCATGGACAGTCTGTTTCCACAGAGCATGCCTTTATATAAAAAAAATAAATAAAAAAAATGTGGACCTGCCTACCTACTGGTTTGAAGTTCTCCAAACTTATAAGATTTGTAGCCACTGTCCATACCCATGCACCTACAGGTTGCCATGGTCACATGGTTGTCATTGTGCTACTGGTGCAGAACGTCAAGAACGTAGGTCTTACCTAATTTAAGCCTATCCATAGCAGATCCCAGAAACAAAAAGAGAAGCACGGAATGAAAATGCAAGCATGTTTGCCTGTTGCTGAGTAGTGAAAAAGTAACGAGACTCGTTTTGCTAAGACTGATGGACAATGAATAATAACTGAAGTATTCTGGTTTAGTTTCTGTGTTTACCTAAATGACCACAAACCAATGCTGAGCTGTGAGCTGTCAGTGAACAGCTGGCATCCCACCAGGATAAGCTGGGCCCAGCTTCCAGCACTCATGGGAAGCAACATCTCGTCAAACTCACAGGGGTTCAGGTGTCAGGTGTTTCATGTCATTTCTTAGGCCAGTCATCAGCACTCAAGCTGTTAGTAGCTGTAATATTAGTGTTAAAGGCCCTGTACACCCACACACAAAACCCAGGTGTTTTCAGTTACTCTGGCTGATTAGGCTTGTGTTCAGGTTGAAGCTGGGTGGAGCAACACACCTATGACTATGAAGTTTTAATTGTCCCACTGTAACAAGTGCATGAGTATGAGGGAGATGACAATCAGCCCCAGTTGGTAAAAGCCCACACAGTCCTGAGTGGAGCCCTAATTAAGCAGCACAAGTGAAAACATGTGTGGGTGGACAGTGGGGCTTTAATCCCCCTAGATGCAACAACAAATCACTTCTCAAGTACTACCAGTGCTGTGACAAGACACACTATACCACATCACCGGCATTACCACATCATTTGTTGAAAAAAAAAACAACAAAAAAAAAAAACGGTTTCAAATCCCACATAGATACTTTTGTGCAATGACATCTGCAGTTCAGAATGAGGAAAATAGTGGGGAGTGTTGTGTGTTCTGGCTGATGAAAACTAGTCAAGCTGAAGAGAAAAAGACACAGGATGGTTGAGTCTTTACTGGTAAAAGGCTGCTAACACACAAATAAAATATAAGAGGGAACGAAATGAAATAAAGCACGAATTCAAGTGTTCAGGCTGGCAAAAACACGGCAAAGGAATTGAGACAAACTGGGTGCCTGGAGACACGGCCTTAAATAGTCTAGAGCAATTAGAAGCAGCTGAGGAGCAATCAGGAAGATGCAGGGCAGCTGGGACTGGACAATTCAGGGAAGATTCAGGGTCTGACAAGTGATGCAGACAGTCAAGGCGTGATCCTTGTGCTGTATATAGTATAACAAACTGTCATTAAAAAAAACAGGAAGGAGCAAAAGATCAATCTAATGCACCCCTATAATATTACAGAAGCTTTTATTAGAACAACTATAGGCTTTTAAAAACAAAATGTAATTTGGCCAGTGATAGTAGTGTTAATGTGTGTACTTGTGTGTGTGTGTTCTTATTGTTTTTATTTATTGCTGTCCTTTTTCTGTATTTATTATCCATTGGCCGCTGTCTGGTAACCCCACTTACCTGTCTAGATGCACAAAGTCAACACTAACATAAAAGTTTGCGTTTGGTGAATGGTGCTGAAAGTTTGATATTCCGACAAGTATATTAACATCTGGGGTGATATTCTCTAGAGGAGGCAAATCTGGTTCAGCACAAGCTGTTTTTAACATCTGATGTTTTTGGCATCAGCATTATATCCAGTATATTGGTAACTGCTGATTATTTTCTAAAAATTCACCTTCTGAAATGAGGTGTGTAACTTTTCATAGAGCAAACAGCATTTTAGTTTGCCAGGGCAACATTAGGGCCATAGCAGTCTGGGTAATGATCAAGTGTAAAGTCAATACCAGTAGAGGTCTTATCAGCCCCTTGATTAAGACAAGCGGAGTTGGCTGCAAACAGATGTGCCCTCAGACGTAATTCCGACGTAAATTCTGCTCTTATCAGAGAAAAACAACACTGTGGAGAATGCCTAAACAAAGATAACACTGCTACAAAGTTGGAAATGAGGCTCTTATTGCAGGTTTTTGTTAGTGGAAGCCTGAACTCTACAGATTAACCTAATAGTTATTCCCCTACTATTCTTTATCCACTTTCAAATCCTTTAGGAAACTCTTTATCAGGATTTTTTAACTAAATAGATGGTAATTATGTTGTTGGCATTTTTTTATCAGCCTCCAGATCATCAATGACTATTGACTGCTTCCTTAATTGATCTTTTATTACATTTATTTTATCATCTCTATTTACTTGTTTAAATGCTCAGCTCTGAGCACCTGTATTCCTGCTGTGTTAGTGTTTGACACAACTAAATAAATTCTCCTTTTGTCACTCATTGGGTTGAATTTACTTTGTCTTTTTGATTTTACTTGCATTTAATTGAAATGCCCCTTGTATGCTGGCATTTGGACTCCCATTAGAAAAGCCAGATTAAACTATTGCAGCTTTGAAGCATTGTAACTTTTACTTGTACATCACATGTACACCGACAGTACATATAGATTAAGTAGGACTCTACAACAGGTTTCCCACAGCTTTAAATCCTGGTAGTTTTTTTCAGAGGTTCCCAAAACAAACCAAGGCCACCAAACAGCAAGATCATTATAAACAAGTCCCTTAACAAAACCTGAGAAGACAGTGAAACGCTGAGAAGACTGTGTGTTTCACGCGTCCCATGAAAGCCACAACAACATCTGGGTCCTGTCTGGTTCATCCATTGTTGCTGCTCTTGCAACTTTATTTCAAAATGCCTGCCTCAAATCTAAGATAAATATATTTCTAGTCTGAAATGTCCCTCTAAAGACCTTACCATACAGTGATTGATCATTGCAGTGCAATCCTATAAAACAGCCCAGTAATTAATGCTACCAACTTTTCAGTTGTTCTTGACACTGTGTCAGAGACAAGTTGAGTCAGCTCTATGGTAGTTTTTGATGCTGTATTTTAATAATAATAAATAGCTAGAAACATATTTCATTGTAATGTTGTCCAGTATAACGTCAACCCATCATGCAGGCTCAAAAGCAAAGAAAGTTGAGACTAATACTAAAGTATTATACTCAGCAAAAACTCGACATTTTAAGTTATATAATATCTTTTGGAGGGAAATTGAGCTGCATTACAATGTGCTGGTCTTTCTTTCTTTTTTTCTTTCTTTCTTTGCTCACTGTGTATTACTGTACACATCCCACCATAATGACACATGGCTTTGTAAGGCCATGTGCATGGAGAGCTGTGGGCTACTAGATGTTGACCATCACTGGTAGGGCCACTGATGCAGCATTTAAGAAGTTGCCTGCCCATTTCTCATACTGTCACAGTTTGGATTAATGTTGTAAAATGCATGATGTGTTAAGGTGATGACTACAATGTCTATGACTGCATGTAATGACCACAGGTAAGGTCGGTCTGTTAGCTAAATGCCCCCCCCCCAAAAAAATCTACACATACAAAATGTTCACTTTGTTTTTGAGTTTAAAAAAATATGGCCTCTTAACAGGGATCCTCCTGTTTTCACTGAATCCATGTTCTCCTCTGAGCAAATAGAACATAAAAAAGGAAGCATCCACCACTTCCACCATGTTGAGACTAAGTACGCTTCCCTGGTTAACTGGACCCAGCTGTTGTTCAGGAGTACGTAACAATCACCCCCTGAAACAAAATAACATTTGCAGTGGTAATTGTAGGCACCCAGGGGAGGATGTGGTTTTGCTGATATTTGCCCAGTCATTGTTGGAAAGATGCAAACATGGCCACAATATAATGTTTAATGAAATTAATTGTCTTTATATGGTTATGGGAAACACTGCACTCATAGAAACATGGTCAGAAAAAGTTGCAATAATTATTGTAATCCTTGACCAAGAGCAATGTCGCTGAATACTGTAGGTGAGCAGGACATGCAAAAGAGGGGACTGAATATTAAAAAAAGGTTTGGAAGTTTTCCAGATCATCAACATACAAGTAAGCAGCAAGTTCATGAGAAAATAGCACAAATATTTCAAAATCTCCCACAATGAAATGGAAAAAAACTCATCACTTGTCGTTTGGCTGATGACCAATTAGGTGATGCCCTGCTAAATGGAGCACACCCTGGGACACCCTCCTCTTCTTCCAGTTCATAGACATTGTCCCCGACCTCCACATAACACTGATGAGGTGTATAAACTGAGTCTGCGAAAACATGTCTTTAGCACTTCAGGGAAAATTTCAACCACCACAGGCACCTTGCCTACCTCCACCAAAAAAGACTGGTGAGACTTCCTCTCAATCCTCCAACTTTGCCCACTCCACAGCAGGGGTGTCAGTCAGATTCTGGAGTTCTTCAAAGTCAAGGTCAGCAGTTCTCCTCTGCTGAAAACAGCCTTGGTTAGACCCTGCCTCTCCTTCCTGAATTGTGTCATGGTTTGCCATAACCTCCATGAAGCCAAACAAAGGTCCCCCTATAAGGGCCTCCGCAAATCCTTCCATACATTTGCTTCTGTGATGACATAAGCTGCAGTTCTTTAGGCTTCCTAAAACCTGACCACTGATCAAGGAGTCCCTTGGGCTAACCAAATCGTAGGTTCTGATACAACTACAAAGGCAATAATGGATCTTTGGAAATGTTGCTGTTCTTGTAACACATACACTTGTCACGGAGAGTTTATGACTAGCCCAAAAGCCCAATGACAAAACACCACATAGTTCTGATCGAGGTCAAGTCAGGCAAGCTGTTCCTTCGAGTCAACCCAAAGCTGCATACTCCTATGGGCTGGTTTATATTCTGTCAGGACTAGATTGTAAGACATATTGTCAAACCACATTGGAAATCAAAAGAATTTATACCCGATGAAATGGCCACACTCAAAGGTGGGGAAAAAGTAGGAACAAAGGTGCACAAACATGCAACAGTGTGTTTTCCTCACCACAACAGTAATTACATTGAGGCAATTCTCTTGTTCTCTGTGGAAAATGAGCTCTTGAGTATTTGCACACCTACCAAGTAATTCTCATGCACATAAATCTGGAAAAAGTTGGCGCCCAAGGATGGCACCCAACCCCTACCCAGGTGTGTGATTTTACATCTATGCCTACTTATGGGAACACAGTTTCCTTATTGTAAAGGATGTTCATTTTTGAATAGGGTGACGTCTGAAAGTCTTAGTCTAGACTCTTACCTAGGACCTGTATGTCTTGGTAGACCCTAATAGGATCTCTCAAACACAGCTCCCAGTGTTACAGGGACACACAAAAACAAGACCCCTCACAATCAGCAAAGCACAATTCTGTCTGTAAACTCTTCCAGCTTCTAACATATTGTATACATCTTCATTTACACAAACATTTGGAAGCACATTATTTTCAAATTCATTTTAAAATCCATGCTCTCTATGAATCCTTACACCCATTGAGATCGGAGAACATACTTCGGGACTTTCCATATTTTATAGACATTTCTGCAACAACACAACACAACAATATCAACAGCCACAATAAATCAACTGACTCAGAAAACTTTGCGAAGGGCATCAGCAGACTTACTTGTAGAGACTGTCGGGTTCCAGGCACTTGAAGACCACTGAATATAGCACAGAGTGAGGATGGTCTCCACTTCTCCTCCCGGCAACAACACAGGATGAACCCAAACCAGAAAACAGATCATCCATCAAGCTCAGAACCTCACCTGGTATGAAACAGGAAGGAAAGAAGAAAGTGTAAAATGAACAGACAGAAAGAAACAAAGAAAATCTTACAAAAATTCTTCTTTGGAAATGTTATTTGTACTGTTTTACCATCTGTCATACTTTTTTGCCAAAAAGGGAAAAAAAAAAGGCAAACTTATCTTTCAACAATATCTTTCATCTATTGTTTCATAGTCAAACAAAGCAATGCCACATGTTTTCGTTCCACCACATGTTTCAACACAGGAAAACAATGGCTCACAACATGAGCTTAGTCATGAATGAATTTCTACATTTGGGAAAGCAGTGCTTTCCTTATCAATGATTGTGCCATTTGACTCTGGTGTTATGAGTTTCACCTCTGCCCGGTCCGGTAGGAGCCATTTCGCCAGCACAAAGCCCGAGGCTAAATTAAATATGATGTTTTACTGGCAGCATCCCATACACACCACGTTATAGAACTGTAAAAAAACAGATTTTCTGTCTTTTATGGGCACATGGTACTGTTACAGTGATATCTCACTGAGCACCCTTGTGTCTCACAAAACACTACTTCACAAGTTGTGAAATATCTTTCATGTCAGCTTACGGGAAAGGCGAGCGACGCACACTTGTTCATTTAGACACACACATACATGCCGCCAGTTTCCAGTGCTCATGGGGGTGATGGAAAAAAGAGGGAGCTGTCAAAATAGTTTAAAAGCTCTCAAACGGTTGGATTTCCAACTATTTCTACATGAGCTAAAGGGCAGCTTAGTTTTAGCTTATGATACATGGGCCAACTTATAAACACAGGGAGTAAGTCTGGCTGGTAAGGCACATGGGGATGGTAAGAAAAGGTTGCAGAAGAGAGGAAAAAGAACTGCACGAATGAATGATTTGACCTTTTCACAGAAAGAGCTCTGTGTATAGGAGGTTTCCCCTTAAACACATTCCTGTACTGTTGCAGTGTTTTCTCTTTCGAAGGTTTTACCTTTTAAAAACATGAATCTGAAATTGGACTCATTTAATCTGTTAAAACCTGCTTAGCTCTGCAAAAGAACTTGTCAATATCAATTTTACATGATGTACATTTTCAAAATATTAATCATATGAGTCTATATACAGTATATGTATATCTAAGTCCATATTGTTGTAGTATTGCTAATCTTCAGCAATAGAGCGACTGCACTGTCTTCCAGTTCAGTGCTGGGATTTAGACATTTCACATTCAATGCAGTTTTCCTAAATTATTTTTCATGGAACAGATCCGCCCTTCATATGTTTCATCGGCCTTGATCTTTTTGACATTATTCTTATTTTTTAAATAATATAAACAACTCTGTCTTACATTGGGGCAATCTGCTTGGTGTTTGCTTTTAACAGGAATGATAAGGAAGATTTTCAGCTGGCTAATTAATGATTGCATACAGACACTATATACAACCCTGTCTCCTAGAAATTATGTGTATACACTATTAATTTGCAAACAAAAAAATTATTTCTGAAAAATTTAATGCTGCCCTTATTGTGTTTTTTTTTCAACATAATTTTGGAACCTTATCAAACATTTAATAACAACATAGTTCATTTGTTTTTCTTACAATCTGAGCTTGTATCAACTGACACATGAATAATGTTTTCATTGTTATGTTTAAGCAACTAAAAGCACTTTGGTTAAGATTAGGGAAAGATTGTGGTATTGGTTAAATGTTAGAAAAATTAATGCTGACTTAAAATAAAAGACAAGGCATGCTTAGTTTTTAAATATTTAATCAAAAACTGCATTTTTCCCCCTAACCTTAACCAAATTGTTTTTGTAGCCTGTGAAACCCAGTCTCCAATGTCATGGCTCTGCAGTTTGTATGCACACCATTTCAACTGTAGCATAGAACAACCATGTGGCTATTTTCCATATATTTGCCAGTCAGCCAGTTTCCAGGCATGGTATGGATACTCTGCCTGCCAGCACATCAGGACATTAGCATCAGGAATTTTATTTTGCCACTTGATCTTCATGGGCTTGAACTATATAGCAGGCTCCTGGTACTCAGCACAGTTACACTAAACTGAAACTGATATTAGTTGTTGACTTTTTTTCCCCCTGTCTGGGGCAACACAGAACTGTTCCGTTCCCTTATTATTCTTGCAATTAGTGTATTTAGTGGGCTAAGCATGTTAACACACCAAAATTTGGTGGAACAATAAATTACGCCTAGCAGACCACTTTATCTTTTGCAGTAATAATTGGTAATGATCTATTAAAGATTGACTATTGACCTGATTTGGCTTGCGTTCATTATACCTTTCAAGGCCATTCCCCTGCCTTTCATTGCAAGCAACTATGACAGAGACGCAGTGAATCCCAGATTTCTCCTACTTCACAAAGCCTAAAAGTAGAAAAAGAGAGTTCTAAACACAGCGTGGACCAAAGAGGAGTAAAAGGAGGGAAGGAAAGAGAAAAAAAGTCAAGAGACAAAGAGACAAACAATAAGACAGGAAAGGAAAAAGGATGGCAAGTGCTCTGATGTTTTATGATTTTGGATGTGGTCAGGCGGAGGAATGATGATGTCAATGGATGTTTTGATAATCAGAATAAATCATGGAGCTGATGCGTGACTACAGTACAGTTCAGGAGCAATCACCTGTGAGTGTTTAAGTAGGGGCGAGTTGATGTATAGTACAGTGGCAAGAAAAAGTAAGTGAACCCTTTGGAATTACCTCCATTCATGTATAAATTTGTGGGAAAACGTGGTCAGATCTTCATCCAAGTTACAATTATGAACAAACACAATCTAACTTTAACTAATAACACACAAATCATTGCATTGTTCTAGTCCATATTGAAAAAATCATTCAAACATTCACAGAGGAGGCTGGAAAACGTATGAGAACCCCTCGGCTAAGGGCATCAATCAAAGCTAATTGTAGTCAGGAGTTAGCAAACATGGAATCAAATCAATGACCCAAGATTAGAGGTGTAAGTCAGAGTTCCTTTGAATTATAAAAACACTTTGCTATTCACTATTTACAAGAAATATCTGCTGATGTGAAACTTGTCTTGCAAAAAAAGAGATCTCAGACGACTTAGGATAAAGAATTGTTGATTTGCATGAAGGTTAAAAATGTTGACTCCAAATGCACAATGCAGAATGATCAGTAACATAACAAAGAACCTCAGAGAAACAGCTAAAGGCTTAAAGGAATCATTGGAGCTGGTTAACATCTCTGCTCATGGTAGTGCGTGGTTACATAAAGCATGGTGTCCATGAGCAACACTGAGGAAGCCACTGCCTCTCCAAAAAAATATTTCTGTGCTTCCGAGGTTTGCCAAAGAGCAGCTTGACACTCCACAACACCACTGGGAAAATGTTTTGTGGACTGATGATGACTAATGAAACATCATCGTGAAGTAGGGGGGAACAAGCATCATGATTTGGGGCGTTGTTGCCTCTGGGCCTGGACAGCTCCACATCATCAAGGCAACAAATGAATCCTCAAGTATATCAAAGAATATTGCAGGATAGAAGTAATAGTAGAAGTTGGGTGACCCTGATCCAGTATAGACATTGTTGAATGACCTGAAGAGAGCTGTTCACACCAGACATCCTGAGAATATGACTAAGCTGAAAAGCTGTTCTATAAAGAAGAATGGTCCAAAATTCCTCCTGAACGTTACTAGAAGCTCTTGTTTCAGGTTATTGCCACCAAAGCAGGTTTGTCATTAAGGGGTTCACTTACTTTTTCCACCAGCACTGTGAATGTTTAAGGGCTGTGTTCAATTAAGACATTAAAGTTTATAATAGTTTCTGTGATATTACCTTAAGCACGTTGTGTTTGTCTGTACTTGTGACTTAGATGAAGATGAGATCACATTTTATGACCAATCAGAACAGGAAACCAGGTTATTCCAATGGGTTCACATACATTTTCTTGGCATTGTGTTTGATTACAACATAACCCTGACTTGCAAAAATTAAATGGCGGATCTACTGACTCATGCTTGTATAGCAGAGTGTGCTCACCAATAGCGGTGCTCTCTGACGTATTGTCTAGAGATTGATCATTGCTGGGTCACAAGTTTTTTCTTTTTGTTTACAGCCACATTGACAATGTGGCCTGTAGACAAATGAACAAACACACACACACATTGACAAATATGCACTTGTCTCCCAGAAGGCTTTGGATGACAACAACAACAAAAAAGAGCAAAAGTACTATAAAAGGAAGGAGGAGATTATAGGGTAAGCCTTATTTAATATCCCCTGTGGTCATCAATCTAACAAATCAAGAACAGTTGCTGATAAAGTTTTGCTGTAAATGTATAGCTAACTGATCTATTGAAGACACAAAGCACTGAATATGCAATTATCAAATGTGCTCATCATAGTGTTTATACAGTAGATCATTTGCAACATTGTTCCTTAACAGTTGGGGTCCAAAACCAACATTTCACATGACAAAATCCATGTGTACTAACAGAGTTAAAAATATGTTCTGTCTCCCTGGCCTTAATTGAGAGGCATGAGCATGAGCTTAGCGACATGAGGCAATGTGTCATAATTGGACATTACATGTACAGTGTGAGTAGACCATTTATGTCACTGACGGTGCAGGGAAGTGCTTCAGTTAGTTTGATCCATCTGGAAGACTAAACAAAAGACAAATGTCTTTGGTCTAGTCTTTTGTGGCTCTTGAGTGGCTTACTGTATAATTATCAATTTAAGGACTCAGCAGGAGAGCACAGTGTGTGTTTTTTTCTTTTTAATAATCATATACCCTTACCTAGCAAACTTTACCCACACATTCCATGGGTCAAACCCCTTTTTAAACAGAGCCATCTGAAAGCTATAAACTGTTATGCAATTACATAAATATAAGACCAGTAAGCAGGTTTCGGAGGGGTACACAATGTACTATCATGTGCACACAGTAAAGGGGCTGATAAAGGCCTTTTCTATGTGTAAATGTTAGCTTGCAAGAATACTGAAATAATGACAATCAAATAAAAGCGGATAAATGACAGCAATTTCTATGTGAAATGCAGCCTAAGTAATCCAAACAGAGGGCAAAGAAATAGTCTTGTCAGTGGCCCTGCTGATTTAAGAGACATCAAATACAATGGGAAGCTACTGAAGTTGTAGACTGATCCTACATAAGAACACTGTCAGACAGTGCTGGCTCCTTGAGAGTGGTGAAAGGTATCTGGAAATACTGTTCACTGCATGTAACTATTACAAAGGAAAGCAAACATAATTTATGAGGAGGCATTTATTTGCTCAGAAGTGATCAAACCGGAGGGCGGATTCTGGTGTCGGATCTAACGACTGCAGAACCTTGAACACGAGTCCAAATTCATTCTCTGAACCATTTGAACTCAACTAAAACTATGTGTTAATCTTTTAAAGCTTGGCTTTAAGCTTTGAGCACATGGCCGTGGTCTCGCTCTGTATCTTTCCTAATCAAGCCGGTGCTTGATTCAATGTAGAGAGGGAGGAAATTCCAGCAACACTTGCTGCAAAACAGTAATTTATGAATCAGCAGCACATGGTCTAAACATTAACGAAGGCAATATGTTAAAACGCAGTGGAGTGGATCTGTGGCAGGACCTGAAATGACAGCAGAAATACAACATGGATGCACAAACAACTGGACTGAATGAATAAAAGGGTGAATGAGCAGACTGAAACTCAGAACCATGACAAAATGGTTGTATGAATCACCTGCTGAACTGGAAGTGTTTTTTAAGAAGCAACTGGCACACATGTATTCTACCGAGGACTTTCAATCATCCTCTGCCTCCACGGTGGTAGCTTTTAAGTGCTTGCATACCAATCTAGTATTAGGTAATGCTAAACAAACATCTCCTGCATTAACTGTAGAATAGGACATTAAAACCCACCCAGAAGCAGCATTTATGGTTCTACCCTTCGGAGGGGCTCCTCATGGGTAGGCCTGAGGTCCGTCAACATTTCTGTCAATACCAAAGCCAAACCAGCACACAGCTGGCAAAAATTAAGGCCCCCGAAAATTCTATTACGGTAAAAGCCATTTTGCGTGTTCTCCAGCTTACATGGCGATGGTAAATGCCAGGTGACCTTTTTAGTTAGCAGAAAGGGGGGAACAAATAATAGCAATTCATGGGAACATGACGAGATGGGCTGACCGACAGCGAACACAGAGAACCACTCTGATTCAAACACACACAGGCCTATGATGTATAACTATGATGTAGTTGCAAACAAGTCAAGTTCAGTTTATTTGCACAGACCAATGTCATATACAGTGTCTCAAAGGGCTTTGCTGGACCACAACAGCAACAGTTCCTGACCCAGACTGACCCAGTTTCTGAGAAGACAAGGAAAACCCCTCTCAAAAAACGTTGGCACAAAACAAAACAAAACAAAACAAAAAAAAACAAAAAAAAGGAGGGGATGGGGGTGGGCACGGGAGGGGAAATTCAAGAAGAAATCCTTCCTTCATGGGTGTCATGGGGTGCAGTAGTAGCTGTAGGCGGGACGCAAAAAGTGAACAGAAAGTTGGAATTTACTGTATACTTTCATCGTATACAATGCAAAATGTGCACTTTTACGACAAACACAGTACATGTGTACGGTATATGCACAATTACACGCAGGCAGACTTACAGAAGCACAACACACGCTCCCCTTATTTGCCCTTGTGTGGCTGGATGTAGAGACGGGTGTGTACATGGTGGCGCGGTGGCATTTCGTCTGATGTTGGAAGCCAGACTTTGCTATACTGTTATCCCTGACATATCATTTCAATTACACTACTGAATTCAGGCACAGTGTAATTGCCTCAGCCATTAGCCATGTCTGTGTGTGTGTGTGTGTGTGTGTGTGTGTGAGAGAGAGAGAGAGAGAGAGTGAGTGAGTGTACGTGTAAATCCTCAAGGTCAGAGGGTTCACACATTAGGGCTTTTTTTTTTTTTTTTACTGCCCAAAGAGGAAATTTGAGGGAAAGTGGCAGAACAACAAAATCACTGCAGTAAATCACTGTTTATTCACTTTCTTAGCTACGAGCTCAGTTTAGTAAAGTTAAATGTATCTTAAATCAATTACATTTTTCTTTTCTTTTCCACAACTGTTAACTTTAGTTCACATTTGCCAGTCAAAGGTTAAAAATGTTAAAATTACAGTATTAAAATGTTTTTTTACTCTTCATAAATAACAATATCTTGGTAGTTGGTTTTCAGAAAATACACAGTATTTTAATCCATTTTTGTGCCTAATATTTCGATCATACCAGTTCCAAGGGATTTCATATAATTGAAAGTTTGATCTGATATAATGTCTTTGTGATAACAACAGTTTTTGTGTTAGGAAGTGAGTGATCAAGTTTCAGCATAGATATATCACCATGTGTGCTAAAGTATGGGCTGCTCTCTGTTTTTATTCTTACATGATCACCTTTCATTCTTTCTCTCTCACATCATGTTTCTGTTTGTCCTCAGACTACCCTCTTTCTCGTTCTGTTTTCCTTTGTCCCTCTTTCTCTTCCGACCTACTATCAGTCCAGATGACTGCACAGTGGACTCTTTTTAAACAAACAAAACACAAGCTTTATATTAACAAACAAATCACAAGCTTTATATTTCCTGTGGCCTGCCAAACCTGCTAGGGGCCTCTTCTGTTAAACTGTCTGCACTCAAGCCTCCACTCCCCACGCAGAGCCTACGCAACGTCACCTTCCTCCCTTCCTCTCTTTCTTTCTCTCACACTCACACACACACACACACACACACACACACACACACACACACAGAGAGTAGACATTATACAGGTATATAAATACTGCCCTAACCTAATGTCGCACAGTGCCACCTATTGCAGGAAACTCAAGGTAAAAACAAAAACAAGACACATCACACATTTAAGTGTTTATGTGTCAGAGAGCTTTGCAGTTGAGACGAGGAGATTTACTAATGGCATCCAGAGGAGATATTTAGAGGTATAGCAACAAAGCACTGTGGGAAACAGATTTCTCCAAGCAGGCTGAGTTGCATAGAATTGTCCAACTTTTTCTAATCAGGTAGAGGGACATCCCTTTGGACAACTCTCCAGAGACATTGTGCTGGCAGAGAGATACATCATTTATTTATGAAAACACTTTTTTCATTGTTTGAGACAGAAAGCTAAAATAGATTGGAATGGAGTTATGTGCTTACTTTGAAGCAGCATCATGTCATGTATTAAAATGCATTCTGTATTGCCCTTACGCACACATAAACTCAACTTGTAATGTCCTTGCGCCATTACAATGTAAGTGTTGTGTAACAAGTCCTCTGTATCAGGTCACAGAGACTCCCTGTGTTGGCCTGGGTGTAGACTAGGGGTCCCCAAACTACGGCCCGCGGGCCACATCCGGCCCGCCAAAGCAATTGGAGTGGCCCACTTAACGATCCCAGACAATCCCTCTAAACATCAACCAATTTTTATTAAATTGCATTTTCCTATCATAACATCATAACATATCCGTACTTAAAGGTTGGCATTCTAATTAAAATTGACCATAGTTATGAGCTATTTATAGTTAATAGTGGCTCATCTTCACCTCCTCACACAATGGTATATTCTGACGTGACTTTGATCGTGACCGAGCCAGCGTCAAGCTGCAAAGTTCTGAGGTGGGAATCTGTCATGAAGGTGGTTGTGTCCTGCATAAACTTCATCAGAGCAAACGGACTTAAACACAGGCAGTTCCAAGCCTTTCTCTCCGAGCTAGAATCAGCCCACGGAGACGTGCTTTACCACACTGAAGTCCGCTGGTTAAGCCGGGGCAGAGTTTTGAAGCGTTTTTACGACCTGCTACCCGAAATCAATGCCTTTCTCCTGACAAAGGGAAAAACTGTCCCAGAGCTGATCGACACAGAATGGAAATGGGACCTCGCCTTTATTAACAGATGTGTCAGAAATTTTAAACGGCCTCAACTTGCAGCTCCAAGGCAAGGGAAAACTAATCTGACATGTATTCCCACATCAAAGTATTTGAGCTTAAACTAGCGCTGCTTATTGGACAGGTGCAAAAACAAGACTTCACCCATCTCCCTGCTACTCGAAGCCTCTCAGCTGAGAAACCGGCGGTCCCGTTCCCAACCGAGAAGTGCAAGGACGCACTGGAAACACTGAGGGCGGAGTTCGGTGTGCGGTTCCGTGAGCTTCATGTCCACGTTAAAGAAATCCGCACATTCCAGAACCCTTTTGCTGCCGACATTAACGACACCCTGCCTTCTCTTCAATTTGAGCTGGCTGAGTTGCAGACCTGTGATGTGCTGAAAGACGTATTCAGCCCCAACAGTCTGATCAAGTACTATGCTGCCCTCCCAAATGAGACCTACCCCAACATAAGAAAGCACGCAACAAAGATGTCCACAGTTTTTGGGAGCACATATATCTGTGAGCAAACTTTTTCACACATGAAGCTGATAAAAAATCCGACGAGATCAAGTCTCACAGATCAACACCTGCATCAGTCTCTGAGACTGGCTGTAACTGGAATGGAACCTGACATCGATCTCCTCACCAGTCAGAAGCAAGCCCACAGCTCACACTGATATGGTAAGCCTACTGATTTCAATAGCAATAGATATTAAAAAATGTCATTATAGTAATGCTCTTTTTATAGGCAACATGTTCTACCTGATTCTGACCACTATTCTGTATTAATATTATTTCACTACCTGTAAAGACAGAACACTTACCGTTTGTTAACTCAACTGTACCTGTTACAAAATCACATCACCTCATTCTTACTTGAACATTACCATCAGTTTGTGTTGTTATTTTCTATAAAATAAATGGAGTATCTGTGGTACTTCAAATAAACACATGTGAAGACTTTTTATTACTTTTTTTTGCAAATCAACAGGTGGTGCCAAAGCCAAACGAAGGGCAGCTACAACAAATTATCATTGTAATCTCCACAATAATACTGGTTGTCACCCTGGCCCATATCATTTCCTGTTATAGACTAACCTCGGCCCCCCATCTCAGAAAGGAAAGTTGATGTGGCCCCCACTGAAAAAAGTTTGGGGACCGCTGGTGTGGCACCTCAGCATATGAGAGATGACCCATGGCGGCCCTTCGGAAGGGAGCGACTCAGAAGGCTGGGGCTGACATATGTTACTCAGCGTGACGAGCCGAGTCCGTAGACACCCAATTTGTGGACTTTTGACAAAATTTTTCGTCGCAGCAAGCGGGCCTCGGAGACGTTTAACGAGGCATCCCTTCCGAAGGGAGCGACTTAGAAGCCTGGGGCTGACATATGTTACTCAGCGTGACGAGCCGAGTCCGTAGACACCAAATTTGTGGACTTTCGAGAAAATTTTTGGGAAATTATTAAAACACAGAATTTAACCGTGTCCCCCGGCAGCATATGAGAGACCGCCCATGGCGGCCCTTCGGAAGGGAGCGACTCAGAAGGCTGGGGCTGACATATGTTACTCAGCGTGACGAGCCGAGTCCGTAGACACCAAACTTGTGGACTTTGGACAAACTTTTCCGTTGTGACATTCACACTAGTCTTAATGGTGTGGCACCTCAGCATATGAGAGATGACCCTTCGGAAGGGAGCGACTCAGAAGGCTGGGGCTGACATATGTTACTCAGCGTGACGAGCCGAGTCCGTAGACACCAAACTTGTGGACTTTGGACAAACTTTTCCGTTGTGACATTCACACTAGTCTTAATGGTGTGGCACCTCAGCATATGAGAGATGACCCATGGCGGCCCGCCGGCGCCCCACCCCCCCCCTGGCACAGGCATTGCGCCCAGCAAGCAGAGCTAGCCGCCCGGCGGCCCACCGGCCCGCCAGCCCCCCCCCCGGCACAGGCATTGCACCCAGCAAGCAGAGCTAGCCGCCCGGCGGCACCCCCCTCCCCGGCACAGGCATTGCGCCGAGCAAGCACAGCTAGCCGCCCGGTGGCCCGCCGGTGCACCCCCCCTCCCCGGCACAGGCATTGCGCCCAGCAAGCAGAGCTAGCAGCCCGGCGGCCCGCCCGCGCCCCCCCCCCCGGCACAGGGATTGCGCCCAGCAAGCAGAGCTAGCAGCCCGGCGGCCCGCCCGCGCCCCCCCCCCCGGCACAGGGATTGCGCCCAGCAAGCAGAGCTAGCAGCCCGGCGGCCCGCCCGCGCCCCCCCCCCCGGCACAGGGATTGCGCCCAGCAAGCAGAGCTAGCAGCCCGGCGGCCCGCCCGCGCCCCCCCCCCCGGCACAGGGATTGCGCCCAGCAAGCAGAGCTAGCAGCCCGGCGGCCCGCCCGCGCCCCCCCCCCCGGCACAGGGATTGCGCCCAGCAAGCAGAGCTAGCAGCCCGGCGGCCCGCCCGCGCCCCCCCCCCCGGCACAGGGATTGCGCCCAGCAAGCAGAGCTAGCAGCCCGGCGGCCCGCCCGCGCCCCCCCCCCCGGCACAGGGATTGCGCCCAGCAAGCAGAGCTAGCAGCCCGGCGGCCCGCCCGCGCCCCCCCCCCCGGCACAGGGATTGCGCCCAGCAAGCAGAGCTAGCAGCCCGGCGGCCCGCCCGCGCCCCCCCCCCCGGCACAGGGATTGCGCCCAGCAAGCAGAGCTAGCAGCCCGGCGGCCCGCCCGCGCCCCCCCCCCCGGCACAGGGATTGCGCCCAGCAAGCAGAGCTAGCAGCCCGGCGGCCCGCCCGCGCCCCCCCCCCCGGCACAGGGATTGCGCCCAGCAAGCAGAGCTAGCAGCCCGGCGGCCCGCCCGCGCCCCCCCCCCCGGCACAGGGATTGCGCCCAGCAAGCAGAGCTAGCAGCCCGGCGGCCCGCCCGCGCCCCCCCCCCCGGCACAGGGATTGCGCCCAGCAAGCAGAGCTAGCAGCCCGGCGGCCCGCCCGCGCCCCCCCCCCCGGCACAGGGATTGCGCCCAGCAAGCAGAGCTAGCAGCCCGGCGGCCCGCCCGCGCCCCCCCCCCCGGCACAGGGATTGCGCCCAGCAAGCAGAGCTAGCAGCCCGGCGGCCCGCCCGCGCCCCCCCCCCCGGCACAGGGATTGCGCCCAGCAAGCAGAGCTAGCAGCCCGGCGGCCCGCCCGCGCCCCCCCCCCCGGCACAGGGATTGCGCCCAGCAAGCAGAGCTAGCAGCCCGGCGGCCCGCCCGCGCCCCCCCCCCCGGCACAGGGATTGCGCCCAGCAAGCAGAGCTAGCCCGCCGGCGGCCCCTCCGGCATTACCATCAGTTTGTGTTGTTATTTTCTATAAAATAAATGGAGTATCTGTGGTACTTCAAATAAACACATGTGAAGACTTTTTATTACTTTTTTTTGCAAATCAACAGGTGGTGCCACAGCCAAACGAAGGGCAGCTACAACAAATTATCATTGTAATCTCCACAATAATACTGGTTGTCACCCTGGCCCATATCATTTCCTGTTATAGACTAACCTCGGCCCCCCATCTCAGAAAGGAAAGTTGATGTGGCCCCCACTGAAAAAAGTTTGGGGACCGCTGGTGTAGACTGTAGAGTGCCATGTGTCATCTTTTACCTGACAGCAAGGTGCTTCACCTGAAGAGTGCAGCTTTGCTTAAGTAAGGGAGTAACAAGGTGATGCAATAAGTCTGAACAAAAAGCTTTCTATGAATAAATATAACAAAGCATGATGAAGCAACAGTTATGCAAACAGAAAAAAGTCAAATCCTTAAGACGAGACTTCAAGATTATCAGACTACTTTATGGAGACTTTAAAGCTTTCTTTCTCTCTTTAGCGCACCATTGTCATGATCAGGAGATCAACATCAACTATGATAAAAACCTTTTTTCTGCTGACTTCTGTGTGATATTGGACAGATGTTCTTTGCACATTTTTCTACCCTAACCATTGCTCAGAACAATAAATCATTCCACTTAACCGATGAGCACAATTGCACATCATCAGCATAACAACAAAACAAGGCAGCTGTCAACCTCTTCTCTGAATCTGTGAGCCATCATACCATACACTTAGTCTTCAAGTGTATGCTATAATTCCAGTTTAATGCCAACATCAATGTGCTAACATGCTAACATGTTGGTGTAAGCAGGTGTAATGTTTATCATATCTGCTATTTTAGTATAGTGTGTTAGCATGATAACATTTGCTAAATAGCGCAAAACACAGTGTGACAGGAAAAAATATTAGTTTTGCAGATATTTGGTCATAAAATAAAGTAGGCTACTGGACAAATTAAATTTCATGGCAATCCATCCATTATTTGTTGAGACATTTCTTAAAACCCACAAGTATCAAGCTTGTGGTGGCTACAGAGGAAACGTTAGGGGATCATCGATGTCAGTAAGTTTCATCATCTGGGGACCCTGGATGCCTTTGCAAGACTTAATGGCAATCCATCCAGTGGGTGTTGAGAAATTGCAGCCTGGACAAAGAGGCGGTCTAGTCAAACAGACCAACATTTCCATCCCTAGATCTACGCTACTCTTTCTAGAAAGTGTACTGCTCCAAGAATTGAACCTTACATGTGGCATAAACCCAGAGATAAGAAGTCCATGCCCCAATCTACAGTATCAAATATGATACCACAATATACAGTTTTGAATTCTGTACCAAGCAACATCAACACTAAGCTGGCATCTGCATCTTTATTTGACAGGACGCTGGTTCCTCCACTATCCATAGTGAAATAAATGCAAACAAATTCAAAATATATAAACACAACAGACATTATTATAGAGGCCTCCGGTGGGAATTAAAATCTAAATTCACACAGTGTTTTCAAGTAATCCCTCTTAATCTAGAATTTTCCCAACAAATTTGCAACCATGTGTCATTTTATTGAAACCACGGTCAGTTTCAATAACCCATGCACACATTCTGCAAACACAAGGTTGGTTTCCCAAAGTGAGTAACCATTGTACTTCCACACCAACCTTTCAACTCTTTTATTAATTTGTTCTTCAAACAAACTATTCACAAAACATGTCCCGAATGTACAGACTTATGAGATTGTATGTTGTTGTTGAGCAGTAAGAAATACAATGGACAACTCAGTGGAACACTTGCATCTTGATAACGCGTTCATTTGCAAGAGTAATAAGAGTATTACGTCAGATAACTGCCTGATTAATTTCAGACAGTTATCTGAAATTAATCAACTTCCTTCCAGCTAATAATAATTGAGTTTTCACCCAGGCCATGGTGTAATCAAAGATAAGATGTGATATTAGAAGCTAAAGTAACATATGGGTCTGAATGAAAACAGAGTAAAACAGGTTAAGCAGATATAATGGCAAAAATTAATTAATTAATTATTTCTCCTTCCCCTGGGACAAATTTGATGTTTAATTTCACTGTCAACCTGTCAATCATACACAGTACAATAACATTTCTGCAGCTCTGTGGACTGCTGATTTTGCAGGCAGAAGGTGAAATGAGGTCATAACTGAACGACAATAACCACAAGTGGCAAATATGGAGATCCTCGTTGATAATGAAACTGAAAGATGTACCATGCAAACAAGACTTAATTTTCTCCTCATTAAACATGAGTGTATTGAACAATTCTCCACATACAACAGCCTCATCTTACTCCTGCTGTTTCGGATACTCAGTGGCCAAGTCCCTGCCTGTTCGTCAGATTCTTTGTACTGGACATTCCTGGGTTGCCTCTGCCCTTTCACAAGAAAATGGCCCTGCATAACAAGGAATTGGGTCAGGTGTGGTGGTTTGTCACAGACTAATGGCCCCCTGGGTCCATGTCTGCCATTTTGATGTGACCCGTGTGTGGTCTGTTTTTACTGCCCCCAGCTCCTTTTACTGTGGCTCTGTCTCCCCCTGGGTCCGTCCTTGGCACTAAGAATAAACCACTGGGTGTTGACAGGCTGTTGGCTTGTGTCTTACTGTGATGCTGCACTGTATTGACTGGTTGATGTGCACTGCCATCCTCCACCTGCTGTACCACTAGACTGGTGGGCTCTGATGGCTTCAGCTGGCTCTGTGGTACAGACACTAGTAGGATTTGTGTAGGCTGACCAATTGTTGCCTGTCTCTTGGTGTCACCACTTGGTGTCAGTCAACTCTCTGTGCATACTGGCTAGTATAGTTGTTGTGTGGTGGTCATTCTGTTTGACACGTCTGTGTGATGGCGGTCAGTCAGGCTTGTAACTGGGAGTACGTTATGTCAGAGCTTATGTAAAATAGAACAGCGGCTATCCATTGCAACCTTAGTTCTATGGCTACAGGTGCTGCTTCCTGTAGCCATTGAACTCAGGTTACAGGCCAGTTCTCATCATCTGTTTACCTATGAGAAAAAGGCTAAGAAAAGAAATGAGAAAAGGTCTCCCTAGTAGTGTCAATGCATCATTTATGTTAATACTTTTTTGGATTGTGAATCTTTCAGTTTTGACTATTGAGCTTTTTGATTATAGAATTACCATAGTGATGTGTCGAGTTGAAATGGTCATTTGAGGGGTGGACAAAATATTAGAAACACTTCAATATAATCCAATACAATTCAGCAACACAACAGTGTTGTGTATTGTGGCTGGCTGGAGCACAGATACAGTATCAGCAACAAAATGTGTCTCGGCAATGACTATAATAGCTCGAAATAAATCTAGGCAGGGTTGTTGGTCCTTTACTGTATATTAATGCAGAGAGTAATTCCGTCATGACTAAATATTTATTTCTACCACTTTAAGTGTTTGCAGTGCCCTGGAGGCAAAGTGAGACTAATCAATCCCAATTTAATGCTTAAATGCATTTTAAATCGATTTTAGCTAGCGCCAAATTCAACAAAGATCATGTCCACATCACCCTAAGTTCTGTCAATTCATAACATGCAAAAATCTCATTAGCATCCGTATGACTGATAGGGACGCAATGCCCCACGGCACACAATGATGATTGAAAAGGAAGGCACTGAGGGGAAGCATCCTTGTCTTGTGTCAATTACAATTCAAGCACAAATCCACTAACGTGAGTTAGAGGTTTCACGAACACACATTAAGTGTCCATATTTACATAAGAGATGCCAAGGGAGTGTCATGGTTGTTGAGCAAAGGAGAAAAAAAAATGAAATCGGGAAAGTCAAAGAGAGAGAGGATAACTGTGTGTGTGATGAGGCAAAATGGGAAAGGAAGCAAAAAGGGAAAGGGAATGCAGAAAGCCCTTGGCCCCCTGCCTGCAATCTGCAATCTGCTGATGGCGAGGCTCGTGACGAGGAGGTGCACAGCGTCCATTTTTAGCGATGAGGTCATCTTTAATTAACAAAACAAAGAGAGTCAGCTGTGTCACTCCAATCTGTTATCTGCACCCATGCTCAAGGACACCGTTTATCTCCATATAATTCAATCTCTTTGAATGAGGGCTTATCGACGCATTGGAGGGGCATTCTTGGTCTCAACCAATAATGGAGCTGTTACATAAACAGGGGAGGGGGATACCACTGACCCTGATCGCAGAAGAAAGGGGGACATGAGGGAAGTAGTGAGGTATGTGGAGGTATGAGGTATGTGACAGAAGAGGAGAGTAAAGCAGAGGAAGATCCGCATGTCATGCCATAACAATAATCCGGCTGCGTGAGCTGGGAGGAGGAAACTGGAACTAAAATAAGGGCAAAGATCAAATGGCTAATCTGTTTCTCAGTCCAACAGTGCCTGTATGAGGTGACATCACTGCTGTGTAACCCTCAGTGCTGGTGCTGTCTGCGTCCCTCTTCCTCTCCTCTACATTGTGATCTCTCTTTCCTCTCCTTGTGTCTTTTCTGCCCGCTTTTTTTCCCCCCTCTGTTCTTCTCACTTTTCCACATTTTCATACAATCTCTTCTCACTTTCTTGTTCTTGCCAACCCTTGTAATTTTCCTGCTCTGCCGTGCCCTCAGTTGTTCTTCATGTCACAAAATCAGGTGTCATACAGCGGTGACGCAACACACACACAAAGAGAGAGAGAGAGAGAGAGAGAGAGAGAGACAGAGAGAGAGAGAGGAGAGAGAGAGAGAGAGATACTCACAGGTTTTTAATTAGCGCCAAGTGTGTGCATTTGTGTGAGAGTTGTGGGAAGCACAGTGCTACGCTGATGAGCGCTTTCACAAAAAAGTGTCACCTCAGCATAACTGTGATTTAAGGACAAGCCACCCAAATTAGCAGCTGACGAGACAATAGAGGGATTGTAAAAATGGGATGATGGAACCCAGAAGCTTTCTGAATGCGGCCAATCGGGGGGTACTTTTGGTTAAGCCCTTTATTAGACAAATTTCATTACATTTTTTGGCACATTCCATTTTTTTTTCCTGGGAACTCCCAGTGAGACACACAGGAAACAGAGCTGAAGGATGTCTGACATTATAGCGTAGGTAAGCCACTAATTATTTCCATGCAGTCAAAACACAGTCTTGCATCCTTTTGCATGAGAATCTGCAGTTGCAACCATGTCATAAGGTGTTCACCCAGTTTCAAAGTAGATGTCTTTAATGGTGGCGGTTGATTATCTGGCTTTGGCACCTTAGATGACTAAAATTGAAACAAAACCAGGTGATTTCCTTACTATTGGTCCAGTCACAGGGTTGTATTTGTAATTTGAAGCACAGGTGAAAAGGACATGCCCTTAATGTCAATACAGTATCATTTAAACAACTTACTGTTGCTAATTTTTTGTTGCTTCGTCACTTATTTTGGCTGTTCCAGGTACTAAAGCTACCTCCAGAGATTTTTTTTTTTTTTTTTTTAGCATTTATCCATTCTAATGCTGTTATCAGATGTCTGTAATTGTCAATATCTTCTTACGTATCACAGCTGCTTTGACCTATTGCTGTGGAGGAATGCTGAGCCCCACACTAATGCATCAGCACTGCCTATCTAACTGGCTTCTCTGTGAATGCTGCCTCTGCCTTGGTGTGCCATCTAGAGGCCTGCATGAGGCCCAGTGAAGTGGATCACTCATCTGAGCATATCCATCACTGATGGGACTGAAATCATAGTGGGGGGGAGAAAAGGCTTGTAAAATTAACTGCACAAGGCTTCATGGCCATTAAGGTAGGAATGAACAGTCTGAATTACAAGATTGAGCATAATAAAACTCCATAAGTTATTAAATGTTAATAACAATAATGAAATAAATAAGAATGAATAAAAGGAGACTGAATGGGGGACGAAGTAGTGGCAATACATGACGTGTAGATATTCCCTTTTCCTGAACTAGCATAAAATTAAAACCATTGTAGTTAATGAACTGTTTTGATCTATTATTTAATTTGTAGATTACTGTGGCAATAACAAAATTGCCATCAAAGCTAGTACAAACCTTTTATTTGACATTATTTAGATGCTTTCCAAATGTGCCCACTAATACTTTACTAAAAAAACAATACATAACACAATACACAATTAAATACTGTTTGCAGATATAATTTCCAGAATATTATGCTTCACGCTGTACAGCTGGTCACTCAGTCGAATCATATGTGCAAGCAGTCGTACCACCAGCAGGGTTTCATTTGACTTTTGCTCCGTATCTTGAAATACGAGCGGTAAGCAGACAGGGAGGATGGGGGATAAAACAGAGTTATATGTTTTTGCCAATTGTTTAAACACCACTGACGATCAAGGTTTCCTATAAATATAGTTGTTTCTCGAAGTCATTGCCCTCTAACTGGCTCTACGAGCTTAGGTACTGTTCGTTGCCACCAAGATTTACATTTGAACTTGCCTGCCAATCAGGATGAGTTATCACGTTTGGAGACTGCACGGTAGCCATTAAAACTTCCCTATACGTCTGCTTTTTTCTTTTCAGCACTTGAATACATGCTATTCAGACAATTAACTTCAATCTGGGACGACCTCATCCTCACCCATGCTTCATCTCAGTGAGTCAGTGCCCCTCTTTCCTTACTGGCCTTATCGGTAAAGGTGTTCCCTCTCTGTGTACTCCATCTGTACATCTGGCACGAGCAGTGTTCGGACTTCTTCTGCACTAACCTTGGGACCTGACTCTTGGCAGTAACGACCGTGTCTCCAATACCCTCATTACCACTGTTAGTTTTCGTGACAAAGACAGGGTGACGGTTGTGATTTAAACACCCTCTGGTAGAAGACACTATTGTTGACTCCCGGTGGCTGGAAACTTTGAAGCACTTGCTGATATGCCATCTTGAACACACAGCCTTGGCTAGCTAACAGCAGGTGTTTTTTTTTTTCTTCTGCTATGGCAAAGTTTTTGAGCACTAACTTCCCCAAACTACACGACGGCCTCATTGCACTCTCTCCCTCTTTTAGTGGCTTTTTTTTTTTTTTTTTTATGCAGACTGATGACTGTTTAATGTCACAGTGTCCCCACCTTCAACTTTGCTGCAAGGATGGGTCGATTGTTCTGGGCTGAGATGATCACAGCCTCTCCGTGGACCTACCCTGGATGTCATGGTCATGATGTGTCTTACCGGGTGAGACCCCTTTGCAGTCTGCCCCCTGCCTTCATTAAATTCATGGTTGTCGGTGCGTTGATTATTGCTGACCGTGTATGGCTTAAGTCGGAGGTTGGTGTGTTGGATTCCACCTGGGGCCTCTGCATTGAGAAATGATTAAGTGAGTGTGCAACAGTACCTGAGTTTCTTCAAAGATCAGCATGAGTGGTTGGCAACATCCCTATGATGTACAGGTTAAGATTGAGGGCTGCTTCCGTGTTATCACAGTCAGTCAAGTAGAGTGGGCTCCTACTGGTATGAATGGGTTGCCTTAGTGACACTGTCTCAGTATTGTGGCAGGGCTGTCCTCTATGCGTTTTGAGCTTCTTAGAAGATGCAGTTTATATGCAACCAAATATATAACAGTTTATGAATTGCAGGCCCAGTTCTATGACTACAGTATAGGTGGAATTTTCTAACCTGTCAACCTTGTGCTTCTTGGTCAGTTTGGATTAATGGATGGAGAAGTCATTAGACTGACTGTTTATTATCCTGGGTAACAAAAAATGGATAGGATGTCCTGATTGACTGGAGGGGTGGTAAAATACCTGCTTTACTTTTGCTCATAGAACTACGGTTACATTTCATAACCCACATTTTAAAATACCTACTTGGATCCCCCAGTAAAGCTCACATGGAGGAGGTCAAGGGTCAGAAAAGAAAAAAAAACTTCCCAGCTTCTATAGGATCCGGATGAATAGCAGCATTTCTAGTGATGAAATGGGGGAGGGGGGGGGGGGTTCCCAGCGATAGCAGAGTTCAGGAGGTAACAAAGTTGATCAGAGCCACACCAGGCCCTGTCTGCTCACATTCCTGGAAGAGGACTTTACTGTGTGGAAATGGGAGGCTTTCAAGGATAGAGGGAAGCGGTATCTGCTACTGACATGTGATTTTCTTTTTTTCTTCAAGTGCCAGCAAGCCGACAACCTCTTGTGATTAACTGCTAATGTGAACACTAAGACCAACTCTGGTGTATGTCAGGGTAATTGTGAGAGCACACATTACAAGTCAATACTGAAGCACTGGAGCCTGTTGATACTTTGTGTGCACTTTAGGTTTTTACTATTTGACAATGACAGCTGTAAAATATCGCTGAAATAGCCGTGGAAAACAACACCAACAGAACTGCTTCTTGGTTGGTCTCCGGGTTTTTCTGTTAGGTCAATGAATCATGACACATGAAATGGAACACATAATAACCATCTGTAAAAAAAAAAAAGCCAACAATTGAGGATGTTTCAGGTGTTGCATATTGTCATAGATTCCCTCTCCCATGCTTTGCAACCATGCATATATGGGTCCAGACCTGGGCGACGGTGGGGATACTGCGGCGTGCCAGTAGAGCATGGTGTCCATATAAACAACAAGATATATGAACTAAGGGCTCAGCTGCTCTCCTTGCACATCAAAGCAGCAAAGTCTATCTCCAAGTCACTGTTGACCTCAGAGGGAAGATTTGTGAGGGACCAGGGAGAAACCTTCAAGAATAGATGACTTTTTTTTTTTTTTTTTCCCCAAACAGCACTGATAGGTGGGGTGATCTAAGGGGATTGGAGACAGGGGTCTTGTTGTTGATGGTTTGTACAGATGTGAGAGAAACGGGTGATGCTACAAAATGACCTGATCCCTCTCTAAAGCCCTCCTGCTACAAAAAAGTAGGGACAAAGACAGGTAAGAGAGAAGGAATGGTGAGAGATGTCAACGAAGGATGTAAAGAGTGAAAAATGTAACCTTGTGGTGCTTGGTTTCAGGGGCCATGTGAGGGAGGTTAGAAGCCATGTTAGTGGAAACAGTTGAAAAAGAAGCACAATAATATCCAAACATGAAACTCGTCTTTATTATCTCGTTTTATTTGGTTACCTGTTTTTACTTTTAGGACGCAATTTTTAAAATGCAAACCATCCGGCTGTTTGTGTGCATAATGTTGTCCTGTCTGTGTTTACAGCCAAACATGGAGCTGTCCTCATTTGAGATGATGACGGCAGAAAATGTCACTCTAATTTAATGAATGGTGATGAATTTGCGCTTAGAGTCAGACGTAAGCCGGAGTAGACTGAACAAGTAATTGACAAATTGCAGGGAGAGGCCTAGGCGGTATGAGACCCAGCCAGCCAGCCAGCGAGCTAACATCATTGATCCTTAAACTGTCCGGCATCATGATGGAGGGCTCATAACTTCCAAACAACACACATGAGTTCGCCACTCAGCATTGATACCCACTACCAGAAAATGTGCATCCCCCTGTAGTATGTTATGTTATGAACAGAGGTGTGACATCATCTCTAGAATTTACATCAAGCAAGAGTGAGTCACATTAGTAACATTTATGGATCTTAGCCTGGAAGAAGATACCATTCACAGTCAAGGACTCTATGATTGCATCCTGATTCATGCAGGAAGCTGTTGCGAGTGAAAAACCAGATCCAAAAGAGTGGCACATTACATCATTTGATTCAGCTTATTAACATGGATAAAACTGCCACCCTGCTTGTGGATAAACTCTTTTGGAGGTTTTATAAAGCAACTTACCCCCATGAATCCCCACTGAGGTGTTGAATTACTCTTAATCTGTTGATGTTGCTGGGAAGTTTTTAAAGTTCAATCGAATAAGCAAGGATTCATTCATGTTATTTGGATATATGTTTGGATGTCATTAAAAGTAGATTTTTTTTCCATTTCATATGTCCATGTAAAAATATATAATCAAATAATTAAATTATCATTAAAATATGTAGACACAACCTGGATTTATAACACATCTGTAATCTATTTTTCAATCAGACTGCTTGGAAAGAATAACAGCAGGTAGCACACAGTGTTTTCCTAGCGAGTCAGATCTCTGGAATCAAGTCACTCTTGCAATTATAGAAGCCAAATCTGTGGAAACCTTGAAGCTGAAAAAAAGACCTATTTATTCTTATTGTCATATGACTGACCTTAAAAATGTCTAGCTCAGGAGGGATACAGTCTCTTCTCCTTTCCTAGTCTAGACAGCACTGACATAGAAACATGGCTTTGGGAACCTAGTGAGGGCTGCATCCAAGTGTCTGCATCTCTACGCTCTCTGTCTGCCATCTGTATGAGTGTGCACATGGCTAAATGTGTGTGCTCTGAGTGTGTGACTCATGCTCAGCGTGGCTGAGTGTTTGTGTGTGGCTGTCTGTTTATCTTTCCTCTCTCTCAGACACCAGCCCGAAGCAATGTTTCAACTTGGCAATGGATGCGGATGCAGCCTCAGCTTCTGTGGATGCCGGCGCCGGCTGAATCCCTTCCCCTGGATGCAGGTGCTGCCCTCACTACTGACGATGTTGGCGACAGCCTTAGTCCCATCTCTCCACAACACCATGTTTATCCGTGTCTCATCTGCCTTCTGCTTCCAGTGGCACTGTCATTATAACTGTCCTTTATATATACTTTTTTTGTCCCAGCTCACACACTCAGTTGTCAGTTTATTAGGAACACCTAGCTAAACCTACTGCTTTCCAATCCAACGGTCCTGTAATAAATCTTCCCTTCACGAAGGTTATGATGTTCAGTTTTTGTTGAAACTGTCTCAAAGACGTGTTGGTTCAACTATATGATCATTTTAGAGGCTGTAGTTTGTGATGATGTTGAATTGCAGTACGTTATGTTGACAGGTGTTCCTATTATTTTGTCCAACCCACTGAAGTCAAAGTGGGTTGGCTAAACAGCAGAAACATCTCACTGTATTATGCAATACAATTCAACAGCAGCACAAACTACAGCCTCCTAAATGCTCATATAGTACAGACTCAACACATCATTAACACAGTTTCAACAAAGACTGAACCCGTCATGAAGGAGGATTCACGGCAGGATTGTTACATTAGACTGCATTAGTTTTAACTAGATGTTCCTAATAAACAATGAGAAAACTGAATGCATTGCAGCCTGAGCATCACTTTTTGACTGTGTCTGCCCAAAGATTTCCTTTTTTTGTTTTTAGTTCCTTTCTCATTTTTTTTCTCTCTATGTACATTTGTTGTGCTGTTTTTTTCAGTACGACAGTTGAGTTTGTGATTGATACTGGGTTAGTCAAATATTCCATATCCAGGTCTGAAGAAAATGTTGTTTGCATGTATATCCAAAAGGTATTGTGATTAGCTTTCACTACTGATGAAACTGCCCTGACCCTTTTATTTTTTTTATTTTTTTTTCCAGTTGTGACATTAAACTGAGGGCAATTCAGAATAGCTTGGTCAAACTCTGCAATATGATCTCATAAAAACCTGAGTGGTACGATATTTGTGCTTCACTTGCACTTATCTGACTACAAAACTGCAAAAAGTCTTGTTTTCCATAATATTCCCACTTTAACACTTTAAAATTGAATCTGAACACCTCACACTGCCCTACAGTGCCAACTATCAGCCTTGACTAAGCTTTGGATCAAGATTTTTCCCCTACGATGGTCTAGATTGTTGAATATGGTTTACTGTAAATCAGCCGAATAATCCTTTAGTGTGTACCCGCCCTTAGATGTTGGAGAAGGAGGCTTGACGGCAAGCTCACTGGTTCAAATCATCACACAGTCTTGGAAAATATGAACAGGGAAAATGAAGGAGAAACACTTGCTTTCCAGAAAACCACCAAGATGCCCTCGAGCAAAGTATTTATCCCCAAACTGCTCCATTAGAGCTGCTCAGTGGCCAATGGCAGAAGACTGGTTTCACTGGCAGCTTCCACAGGGGAATGTGTGTGTGTGTGTGTGTGTGTGTGTGTGTGTGTGTGTGTGTGTGTGTGTGTGTGTGTGTGTGTGTGTGTATCTGTCTGTGAAAGTCAACAGGAGCACTGCTGAGAAAAAAAAAAGCACTGAGGAATGACTGAGCCTGAGAGCATGAGATGCATGTTACTTTAGGTGAGCAGGGCACATGGATAAACTGGATGTCTGATTTATCTGAGCTTTTGGCTTCATTACAAGAACTCCCATTTTCCTAGAAAGTGCCTCTGAGATGGTCCTTAAATAAGAAGCCAGCAGTGGGCGAAGGGAGTACAAATCCAATAATTTCAAAATAAGTCGGAGTAAGTGTGAGAAAACGATACTTCTCAAACACTACGCCTTCTTATTTGCTGAGTCCAGAGAACAAGATCTCATCATTTTAAGAGGCTGCTATTATTTCATAAATCTACCCCGGCGATGCCTTCCAAGTTTGTATCAGCAATCTTGATCCCCGCATTTTGGAGAACAATGGAGTTTTTGAGTAGCTACAGTTTTCAGTACTTGCAGTGGAAGATGGCGCTACCCAGATGCGTACCTATAAAGTTCATAATGGTGAACTGAGAGAGAACCTATAGCCTGCCGGTGTTCCCTGCCAGTTAACATTATCTATGCCACACTAAGTTTTTTACTCACTAAAGTTCTACTTCAGCTCTGTCCGGATACTTGAAAGAAAGTTGACAGAGTAGAGAAGACAGACATGACTCACAGGTAGAGATAAAGAGTGACAGACATAAAGGGAAGAGAAAAAGACAAAAGACAAAAGTGGAAGACAATGACTTCTGATCCGTATATTATACTGTCTGTTATGACATGATTTATAGTGGTGACTGGCACATAGCAGGGTGAGTCACCCACACCATCTGCCCCTTCCTACCTCACCTCTGCCAGCACGCCTGTGTCTAGCTGTCTGTACCCTCTCCTCTCTCGCCGGTGCCTAGGCTTCATCAGCACTCCTCCCAGGGGTGATGGATGGCCTGTCCATACCTCCCAATGACTAAAGCCAGTTTCACCCAGACCACCTCATTTCTCCAATATTATTAAATTCCTATCACCCTTCCTCTGATTCACCCCGGCCCCCTCGTCACAACCATGACTACTTTCCCCTAGCCCCTTCGGCACAATGGTCAGCAGCACCATTTACGGCGCCTGATAAATTGCCCTGCGTCATTATTCCCCCCATCCTCAACCGAAGCTCCTCCTTCTGTTCTGTCTCTAGACCACAACTTCAACCTCATTTCCCACAATTGCAACTTAACTCTTCCCTTTTTGAGTCTTCCCATCAACTCATCTAAAGTCTTCCTTCTTTTATATATCTGTAGCATTTAACTATCCTTTCTGCTCTCATCATCATCCCGTCATTGACCCGAAGCATGGCTCATCGTTGATTTCTCTCTTTTTGCAGAATGTGAGCGCAGTCGACGATGTAATTTTCCTTTTATTTGCGAAACTTTCCCCGAAACTCAGCTGGACAGGAGGCCATCACAGGATTAACCCAATTTAGACAATTTTAGAGCCTCAAATCCACCTAATTTCCACATCTGTGGACAGTAGAGGGGAAACCGACATGAATCCAGTGGAACACGCAAAATCCACATAGAAAGTGATGATCATCAGGAACTGGACCAGTGATGATAAACACTGCCAACCAAAAGAGCTGATGAAACTACCAAAATAAATCACATACAGATATGATCCTCCATCTCAGTGCTGGTTAAACACCAGCACTAAATAAACTACATTCACAAAACTTGCCAAAATTGTAATCTAGATATTAGGTAATTAAGGAAAAAGTTCCAAACTCATTAAAGAAAATATACCTTTATAAAACTGTCAGATGAATTTCAAGCTACCAGACAAGCTGACTCCATCCTAGCATAGTATTTGAGTCTATACAGTTACAAAGAGTAAATCAACTCAGGTTTTGGATTTCGTTTTTCTACCTGTGTATATCTCCGCCTCCGAGGGGTCCTCCACTCGTTTATGCTGGATGATGTAGTCGGACACCTTGCAGCCAATCAGAGGCTCCACATCCATCCACTCCAGGGCCACCATTGTGCTTGAGGGCTCCAGGTAAGGGGCTAAGCGCAAACTAATCAGAGAGAAGGACAACACAGATGGGACAAAGTTTAAGATATGGAAAACAGCAGCTTCGAACAAAACAACATTCCGATGCCACCTGTTCTCCAGCAGTGTTCCCTGTGCAGTCTTCCCTCTTTAATCCCTCAAAAGAGATAAAAGAGCAGTATTTCCATTTTTGCCTGCCCTCCAGCTGTGTCTGTGACAATGGCGTGAGAGAGGTAAGTTATCCCTCTTTCATAAAAAGCATGCCATTCAGTTTCATCCTCATAGACAATAAGAAGAAGTGCTGCAGGTTTTTTACAGGTCTTACACTCTGGCGCTGGTCAGAGTTGGAGATTTGGCTGCTGCAGTGACTCTTCTCTGGCCCTGTCGTGCCAGCAGGCACGGGCCCTGGGAAAGCAAGACCAAAACTCTGGTTGTGGAGCCACACCCTTTATGTCCAATTCCACAACCACAGTCCACAAACAAAACAGTCATGAAAGCACCTCAAAGTACTTGTGCAATACTTGTACAGCATAATCTCAAGTATCAATCAAATCAGGACTTTTGCTTTTTTTTTTTTTGTGAAAGATTTAAGAACAATCTCGCCACAGCTGCCAATTAACAGCTGCTGGGGAGTTTTTGAATTGTAGTTGTTCAAATCTTTATAAGAGCTTCTCATCCATGTTGGCTCAAAAGTTGAGGTTCAAAGTTCTTTCTTGATTTTGGGAACAGAATGTATTGTGACACTAAGTATTCAAGCCTCCGGGGATGGCACTGGGCTGTGAGGTGATTTTGACGTGGTGCTTTCAGTCTGTATTGCAGGAGCATGTGACACACACTGGCCCACAAATACTTTCTCCCCGTACACAATCATTACAGATGAGCAATAGATTTAGTGTCCTCAAAATGACTCGTTGTAATATCTGAATTTGATCTATTTGGTCCAATAGATCAAGAATCTTAGAATAGTAAATAAATTATCTTAATGCCCGTCATGTGTGCTATGAGCTAGCAGGAAGTCAGAGAAGAACTTTAGTAAAATAAAAAAATGAAAAATGAAATATAAAAACTTGTGACTAAATGAGGTCTGTCACATTCAGGAATCCAGCCTAAATATGTATCTTGAAGCTAAAATCTGTAATGTTTTAAATAATACATGTGTATAATATATACACCTGCATGATGGAGTGTGTCCACACCTGCTCAACTCACAAGGCCATTGCAAGTAAGATTTGTGCTGATGTCACCTTGTTGTCACCCATTACCAAAAATGAGTCACTCAAACAAATTCAAAAACACATGATACGCCGCCGTCTCTGGTGCTGTCTGAAAGTGGACAGGGGTTGAGATTTCAAATTGAATTGGTCTGGTATATAGCAACTTTGCAGCTCTGTCATCACATTTGTCTCAGCATTACCTCAACCAAGAATTGTGTTTAAAGTATAAATTTGGTTATAATTGATAATGTAGGCCGAGCCTTTGCAAATGCATCGGGTGCAAATGTCGTCAGGTCTTGGAACCCAGAATCCTCTCTTGCTGTAGACACTATATTTTATCCTTTTTAAGCTTTTATTGTTATTCTAGAGTGGTGCCAATAAGTGCTGGCATTCATTCTGGGTTGTAATATACTAATAGGCATATTTTGTTTTCATTCTTTAATTAAATGCTGTCATTGTACCCTTATCATCTGAAGCCTTGCCCTTTTTAACTTCTTGTTTCTCTTTAAAAGTTATCAGGGCAACAATATCAGGGGTGGATGACTCACAAAAACCTCAGGAGTATTGTTAGGACACCTTGAATGAAAGCATGTTCTTTTTCAGAGGGGTGTAAGGGCCGACTGACAGCTATTAGAACTTTGGGGACTGTGTTTGTGTCTACAACTTTCTCAAGTGCCTCAGGAGTCAGTAGAGACAGGTGTGTGTGTGTGTGTGTGTGTTGTGTGTGTGTGTGGTGTGGTGTGTGTGTGTGTGTGTGTGTGTGTGTGTGTGTGTGTGTGTGCATGTCCACGTGCATACATGAGTGTGCCTGTGGTGCATCAGTGCATGCATCCATGAAATCTCTCTTGTGCATGAATTCCTAGGTGTCATGGTGTCACCTCACACTTACATTGGCTGCCTGAGGGGACTGCAGTTAGGCAGGCCATCTTTGCTGAAGGCACTCAGGTCACAGCGACACCAGTTATCAATGACATCGCCCTTTCCAGCACACCAGTATGAGCTCATTGTGGCGCTCTTGAAGGCCTGTAAAGGGTAACAGGTGAGAGAAATGCAATTATCTCTTGGAACATGCGCTCCCCCGTCCATCTATGCTTACCCCACCCCCATCTCCCACCCCGCCCACCTTCTCCACCGCTGCCGTCCATATCTCAGGCACACATCCTTATACTTCTGTCCATATGATGACTTTCTACTGACTATATTCATTTCCTTTTGCCTTTCTTTCCCCTAAAGTGAACCATGAGTGCTAATGTGTCAAACCTCAGCCCCTTGAAGGGGTGAGGAGTAGCCAAATAGTCCTCACTTTACAAAAATGTCCTCTCTCAAGGTCCAGAACTCAGAATGGGTCTCACAAAGATAGAAGCACAGGCGCGCGCACACACACACACACACACACACACACACACACACACACACCCACACACACCAAGTGACCTTTTCATACCCACCGTTCCCAATTACCGGAGGGCATGAACATCTCACTAACATCGACAAGCTTACACTGTGATATCATAGACGCACTGTGATTTTTATGATGGAGATGTGAAAGCTGTGACACTCCCCACCTCCTCCATTCTATGCGTAAGTTTGTGTGTGTGTGTGTGTGTGTGTGTGTGTGTGTGTGTGTGTGTGTGGGGGTGTGTGTGTGTGTGTGTGTGTCTGTGTGTGTGTGTGTGTGTGTGTGTGTGCGTGCAGATCTGTCGGTGTCGCTGTCGGTCTGTCTGTGAAGGGGATGGAGGGGGCGGGTAGTGAGATGTTAGGAGATGACATCATCTCCTAACATCTCCTTGTGCTGCTTCATTAACGGGCGAAAGAAAAATCAAAGGCAGAAGCTCAGTCATCCTCTAAAAGGCAGCAAAATGCCAATATAACCGTCAAAGCAATAAAGTATAATGTCAGGGCTTTCCCTAAAGCCACAAGCATGATATAGAGTGAGTTCAAGGGAGTTCGCCAGCCCTCTGGCTCCCCCTCTCACACTATGGATCAATGGAGCACTCAGTTATTTATGTGCTCTAACTGGTTGGCAGCACTGCCTCATGCAGACAACTTTGGAGATGTGCTTGATCATGGTCACAAAAATAGGACACTGGAACCATGTGGAAACATTATCACTGGGTACCAGCCATCCAACAAAAAGCAGAGAGGAGCCACTCCTTTGTTCCAATACACCATGACATTCACTTATCCCAAAGCAAAGGAACTGATGAGACCACACACATCTTTAAGACAGCCGCGCACATGCAAGCGCCTGCACACGGGCACATGCAAACTCACACTCCAATTAATGATTGATTTCCACAGTTGGTCGTTTCATTTCATTGGAGAAATGCCAAGGAAGATTTCTGCAGTGTGTTGATTAGTGGAAGTGACATTTGAGATGACTTTGGGCATAGTCCTGACCAGAAAGGCGGACGGCTTGGCCAAAAAAAGAGTCAGGGTATGCACTCAGAAGCTGATGTTAGCATTTCCACAACACTGCATTGTTAGCTGTAGAGGAGGCTCAACAGACTTTCATGGGAACTGACTTCTTCCAATACCACTTGCTTTCACTCAAGGCAAAGGATCTTGAGAGTGAAAGTGACCTAAACGAGTGAGAAAAAAAGAGGACAAGGCTGGAGAGGCTGAAGCAAATAGGACAAAAACAAACAAAGGTGTCAAAAAGGAAAGACTCCCAACTCTCACAACATTCCTCACCTTACTGTGGGAGAGGATCAGGATCCATCAGCAGCCAAGGCTTTCCCATTATTTATCCTCCAATACAAGCCCCTCTAAATGAGCCTGCTGAATGAGCAGTTATTATAGGGGGGTAGGCGAGCACTGTAATCCATGGCTATATAATAACCCCTTGGAAAACCAAAAAGGGGAAAAAGGTTATTACATTTTTCCCCCCTTGCCTGAACCCATGTGGCTAACTGCTGCCAGAAAACAACAGCAGCAGGGGTCTTGCCACCTCATGTCAATGTGAAGCAGGCCACAGACAAAAGGCAACACGAAAAAACTTGGACTCAAGGTCTGTGCATGCACACAGACTAGACAAATATGAGAAATGAGAAATGACCTCCGCTGCTAGGGGCAAAAGAGAGAAAGACCACAGGACCGCCATGCGTTTACCACCACCAGATTCCTAGAAAAACCCCATATGGGTCTGCGCGCTTGATTGCATGGCTGCACATGTGAAAAATAGACAAAGCGATTACCGCCGTGTTTATGTTTGAAGAGTAATGCAAGCCAGTCTCCACTGGGTAAACAGGGAATCTAATTGTGGTTTACAGAATGAGGTGGGGGGTTAAACAGGTGTGTTTGGAGTGGTGGAGTGGGTTGGGGGAGGCTGGGGGGCACAGGAGGTAAAACAGGAATGAGGATTTAGAGAAAAGCAAGAAAAAGTGATAGTTAGCTAATGCATGTAAAGTGATGATATGTCAAGTGCGTGGTGGTGGAGACAGCAATATGTCCTGCTGTTGCAAGAAAAAAAAAAAGAACGGCTGGGGTCAGTAAGGAAAATCCTTCAGTGATTTGTGGAGACATATGGAAAGGCCCAGGAGAGAATGCTTCTGTGTTCAATGCAGTTACTAGATCAGCCACAGCTGAAAAGAGGAGGATACCCTATACTTTATTGATTAACTAAAGATCATGCATTTCCCAGAACACTATAGATCCATATACATTATGTGTTGGCGGGATAAAAGTAAGTAACAAACCTAATCTTGGTCTATGCTTCATGTTTGAAAAGCAAGTGTTTTGACAAAGACGGTCCTGCCGGAGCGTTGACTGTAACAGTGTAAGACAGTTTATGTGCAGTCACGACAGATTCGCTTTCAGGAACTGGTGATGCCCCTATGGTTACAATAACACATGGTTCTACCGTTTCACAAATATGCCACGATTCATCTGCATTGACCTTATCGATACTGAACAAATTGAGCTGAAATGTAATCACCCCCTGCTTTGAGAAGAAGACAAGATCAGTGAGCAGCGAGGCCACTGAGCATCAGCAACAGCTCCAGCCGCAAATTCCAAGCCTTGACGTCATTTGGGCCGGGCAGACTCACTGGCACCAAAATACTATTTGGACCTTTCACTTTCGTGGAAGCCTGTCGTGACTTACAAGAAGGCAAGGGAGGCCATTGTGACCTCTTTAATGTATTAATCTGTTTGTCTAGTCTAAGCTGACCATATTACTGTCTATCTTCAGAGGCTAATACATGAAAACACTGGCCAGCTGGCCCACAGTATTGATTTATAAGATGATCACCACTGGTTGTAAAGAGTCTAAGTCAGCACACACAGGACACCATCAATGGTGACCTAACTGTGCGTGTGTGTGTATGTTTGTGTGTGCGTGCGCACACGAATGCGTTTATGTGACTCTTCCAATCATTTAACGCTAATGGTGTTAACAGAGGAACCAATGGGCTGTTTCTAGGAACCTTATCAAAAGAACTTCCAGGAAAATGGACACAGGGGACAGATGGGAGGGTGGTTCACCCAGAGGTGGATGGGGGATTGCCATGTCACTGGAGAACCCTCTAATAGCAGGTATTATTTTTCAGGTGTGTCATCTCTGTCTGCTAACTTGACCTGACATTGCCAGCAATGTCAATTACACTATTGCTGTCTTATATTTTATTGTGTGTAACAAAACAGCAATCTTAGCCAACAATAACAAAGCCAACACAGAAAGGGAATAAAACACAATTATGAGCAAATAAAACTTGTTTTCAGTTATGATTTAACGACATAACAAACACTGGGATTTCTTGTTCTTTTCCTGTGTCCTTAAAGGGTTTACAAAATCTTTGATGAATCTAACAAATGTGTATATATTTGTTTTCAAGTGCTATGTTATTTTGACTAATAGTCTTAGTGAAATATAAAAAGAAAAGTTACTTGATACTTAGTGAAACCACAGCGCAAAGACTGTGGATTTCATCCATCCAAGGTATCTCTTAATGGCCAATATAAACAGGAGGAATGATTACAACATACAAAATCTTTTGCAATTTCAGATGGGCACCTGATTATTGTTTTTAGACAGCCTCTGCAAATTGCAAACCTATCCTTTAATGGCGTGATTACCAGTGCTGCCTTTGTATCATTCATCGTCAAAGCACATAGGCTAGATGAGTAACAGGGGCTTGGATCTTTCTTTCTGATTTAGTGTCACTGCAGTAAATTTGTAGCAAAAAGGACAATTCTGCACTCCTGCTGATGTAATAAGGTTTCATGGACCAAATGTTGACTACAACATAGTAGGTACAAGTCACACAGGGTCTATATGCATCTCTTTGATGACCTAAAGGAGCTTGCACTCTCCTTGGTACTGAAATGATGTCTCTGGAATCAAAACATTTTTTTTTATTTTTTAATGTGTGAATTACACTGTGTGGCAGATTATTGCCTATAGAATGGGAAAATGCTGGCTGCATGCTACTAGACACTGGGCATGCTTTGGCTTGTGTTCATGATTATGTTCACTCCACTAATAACTGGATACTGCACTGGTTAAAAAAAAAAAAGTCCCCAAAAAGCAAGCTCCTCCCACCCTTTGCGAATATATATTTTTATGCTGTGTAACGCTGCCACCTCTTTCGTTTTGGTGCAGACACATTGTTGCTCCTCGGAGCCCCTCCTGCCCCTCCTGAAAAAATTCTAGACACGCCCCTGCGAGGAGCTGCAGTAGTGCGTTATGGTGAGAGCATGACAGCGGCCGCCTGGCAAGATATAGAGCATTCTGACCCATTAAACTCACAACCAATTTGTTCAAAAGGTTTGCCATAATTCAGTCACAGCAACACGGGACATAGGACCACTGGCAAGCTCCACAGGCGTAAGCTTATTTATTTATCCACTGAGGTATTTTTCTCTGGCACTGAAACAGGGGAGTATCTGTGTGCGTGTGTGTATTTGCATGCACACTCCAGGCCTGTAAGCAAGACCACCTTAGTCGAGTCCAAGCCAATTACAAAACCAGTTCCAGTCGCATTCAAGTCAAGACCAGATTTAAAGCGAGCCAAGTCTGAGAGGGAGTAAACCTCAAACCTTTCCTTCCAAATGCAAAACATACTAACTGAGTATCTTACAGACCACTTGAGATAATGAAGTATCAACAAATTTAGCGATACATGCAACTGATGAATGCATAAGCAAGTTAACTACAGGTTTTTACAGGTGAAATTCCTTCTATTGCTAAAAAGACCCAATCTAAAATAAACCCAATAATAAAAATAATGATAATAATAATAATACTACTAATAATAATACAATGGAAGTGAATGGAAGTTTATTAGAACTTCTACCTACTGAAGAAATAGTCCCTGTTACAACAGTTGACTTATCAAAGAATTATCCAGAGTTAAACAATGCATCTGGAATAAAATATTGCAGTTATAATTTTTTAAATGTCACTTTCATTTGGATGTAGGAGGTAGATATCACAAAATCGTCAACAGTTTTAAGTGGAACTATTTGCATGGATAGATACTATAAGAGGTGAGTTTCTCTCTGTCCGGGTGCATCAACTTTAACATGTTTTTAGGAAATACCCAGATAACTATCCACCGTTGTCTGATAGGATCAGTCTTTCAGGTATTATTTTCCCCAAATCCTTAACTAGTCAATGGTAATGTCAGTACTTGGCACATGCACAAAGAAATACTTTATTCCCCATTCTCCTCTTTGACAGAGCCACACAGAGCAAGCTAAGGAGAGGGCAGACATGCCAGTCTACTTTTCTGCCATTTAGTTGTGTTTCTTTTCAGTCCTGCTAGTGGTCTTTTCAAAGAAGGGGTAATTTCACACTGTAACAAAATCCCCCTCTGGCTTAATAATGAGGAGATTGATGTGAAAGGGACATGACATGTCCTGTCAAACAGTCAGGCAGCCAGAGAGAGGCCACTGAAAGATGCAGGTAGCTGAGAGAAGAGGGAGAATAGGAGCCAAAGAAAGAGTGACAGGTCCATGTAAGTCCAGTATTGGGCAAACGCAGATGCATGCATACAAATAGGTATACACATATAAGTATGACCTAATCATAAGCTGGACAACTAAGCCTCTATTTTGATTGCATCAGTGGGTTTAAGGTAAAAAAAAAAAAAAAAAAAAGAAAGAAAAAAAGAACCTCATCTCTGGGAAAGCTTTTGCAACACGGCAGCCGTCTTTCCCGACAGACCCAGCCAAGTAGAAAGACAGTTTCAAGTAAAAGTGTGTGTGACAGAGACACACACACAAATACGAAGAGAGAGAGAGAGAGAGAGACAGAGACAGAGACAGAGAGAGAGAGAGAGAGAGAGAGAGAGAAAGAGAGAGCGAGTGGTTGTGTGTGTGGAGGAGCAGGTTGTTGTGTCGCTCGTCTCTAATGCAATATACGTATGTGCCTTTCAGACTAGCAGCAGCAGCAGTTGCGGCCAGGAGAAGAAGAGAAAAGAGAGGAAAAGAGGAGCAGAGTGATGGACTCCTCTCCCTCCCAAGAGGTCGATGACATCAATAAGAAGCTAATAATCCTGCCTCAAGCTACCTCAGAGGGGCTTGCCAGAGCGATCCACTGCAGTCTACCCCTTCTCCTCCTCCTCATACATCTCTACATCCCCAGAAGACCACGGGTTGGGCAGGGGGGAGAGAGAAGGATGGATAGTGAGGTGTTTGGAAGAGAGGGAAAAGAGACATTTTGCTCTTCCTCACGTTTAGCTATCGATGAGGCCCACTAGGGACCGTCTGCTATTGATTGTGCCTTCTTTTCATTGGGGCTGTGGTGCTTGTTATGGGTGGCACGTATAGGGGGCTTTGTGGCTTTGTTGTGTGTCTGTGTGTGATATGAGTGAGTGTGTGTGTGTGTGTGTGTGTGTGTGTGTGTTCGTGAGCGCATGTATATATATATATATATATATATGATATGTGTGTGTGTGTCTGTGGGTGTGCGTGCATGCGTGTGTGCACACATGTTTGCCTCTGGTATTGTTGTTGCCTGCAGTAATTTCAGAAGGTAAGGTAATTAGATGCTTGATTGGGGTGGGGGGTGGCGGCGTGAACCAGTCTGCTCCCTATGGCGTGTGCATGCGTGTGTGTTGGGTGTGAGTCACCTGCAAACAGCTCTGCGTTGGCTTACACACGCACAGAGGAGACATGCACCGGATGCTAGGTAGCGAGACAATGTCAAGATGAAATCCAAACAGAGCAGAATGTGGTAAACTAAATGTCAAGTGAAGCCAGAGCCCCCTTCTAAATTACCTTATGGAAAAGAAATCCGATATGATTAACTTGCACAAAGATCCAAAGACTTCTCATACAGGATGAATCATACACACAACATGTGGCCATTAAGCTGATATTACATTCAGCTGTGTATGCTTGTTTAGAAACAGACACACATACATATCTCACACATATACACACCGACTTCCCCACAAGAGGAGAAAACCATGATGTCATCGTTTTTATGCCCTCTGTATTACAGTGTTCATTTCCAGTGGACAAAGTTAGCCAACTAATGCCACCTAGAGGTGAATCGTTACAACTGCATCAGTTAGACGACAGTACACATGTACAGTATGAAAGAAGGACTATGCCACCACCGCATGGCATGACACTAGGGAGAAGTAAAATATACTGAACATTAAGCATTCACCTCCTGCACAAACAGGGCAGCCGGACATGTGTTTTAATTTGCTTCACACTGACAATAAGCGTTTGCAGACGTCGCAGCATAATCACATGCCAACTTTTATTTATTTTAATTACTGATTTTTAATAAATTGACACCGTTTACAATCATATAAACTAACCATTCATACAATGTCATGAATGAATTTAAGAGAAACCCTATTGATAACATTATGTTGATGTTCATTCCTCTTATTCAACAATACGTTTGATGTTACAATGTACTGATGAAAATTGATTCCTGGATGTGGATGTTTTTGCTCTCGGTGGGTCTGTTGATGCGTCACATCTCCTGACTTGATTCCCCAGTTATACGGTCACTTTCTCATCCTCTCTCTCTCTCTCTCTCTCTCTCCTTCACACACATGTGCAGACACACACACACAAACACATTCTTATCTTTGTCTTACTATATTTGTGGAGGCCAGTCGTTAAGATAATGCCATTCAGATAATTCCCCAGCCCTTTACCCTGATTTTAACCATCACAAGTGAAGGCCTAACCCTGACCTGAGCCTAATTCTAATCTGAACCCTAAAACTAAGTCTTAACCCTCAAACAACTCTTTGAAGGTGTGTCAGAAAGTGAGAACTAGTCAAAATCTAGTCACTTTCCCAAAATGTCCCCATACCCAAGGTATAAAACTCAAACTGGTCCTCACAATGTAGAGCTACACACGCAAACTTCCCCGTCCCCCGCATGTTGCTTTCTCACCTCTTTGGTGACGTTGTCTTGGACCAGACTGTAGAGGGGCACCACGCGGCTGACTTCCAGCAGCACAGGGATGGGGGAAGGCTGCTCTCCGCTCCTGCCGTTACCACTGCGGCCTCTCCCTGACACTCCTCCCATCATGGTCTGGTGATGGCACAGGTGGCAGCCAGCTGGACAGCTGCCCTTCTCCTCGCAGCGGATCTCCACGCCACTCACCATGTCGTCAGACAACAGCTGGCTCTTCTGCAGCGCAGACAGGTAGCTGATGAAGGGAACCGACTTCAGCTCTCGCCGCCCTCCTCCTCCGACCCCTTGGTCTGTTGCCTCTGGAGGGGTAGACAGGAAAGGAAGGGGGGATACGTGGGTATAGGTAGAAGGGGGGTGCAGGTAAAGATAAACAAAGTTAACAACAATAACATTCATTCCAGGAAGTGTGCATTCACACCACAGCTATTTATTTCACTTCCAATGCATTTTTTTTCCAAATTACAAAAGCAATCCCCTCTTCCTTAACTTTCTCTTATCTTTATTATTTCCATAAAGCAGTTTATGAGTTTTAATTTGGACTAGCAAAGAACATTCACAGTCCCTCAGTTGGATAGAGTATCCGCATCTGGATTTATTTTGCTTGCTGCCAAGGAAAAGAAGAAAAAACAACAACTAATCCCTTACTGTCATCAGCTTTCATAGACAAAGGATGAATGGGAGGGTGGAGGGAGGGGTGTCACTAGCTTCTTCTCCTGAGTGTCAATTACCACTGTTTGATGTTCTCACTGGAGTTGGGGAGGGGGGGATTCTTTCTCATCATTTCCTCTTTCAGCGAGAAAACAACACACCATGCGGAGAGAGGAGACAGCGACAGAAGCAGGGGAGGAGTAGAAACAGGAGGGAATGCTACTTGGGTGTTGAGTGATTCATTTGGAGGACACATCAGGCCACATGTTACACTGGAGCAGATCTGCCATCTGTGCTGATGTGGCAGATGTGCTTTTGTGTGTATTTGCTTTACAAGAATAGAAGAAACACATGCGAGTCTTCCAAATGAGTGATACAGGATTCTTTCTAATGACAAAAAATAAATAAAAAAGTGTATTAAAGTTGGGATTACTGGGATGATGTGCCACTGAGACATTGTGCATCATCAGTCAGTGCTACAAAATGTGGAGAAACCATAATGTGTGATTGGGGTTTAAAACACTGAATATGGGTTACACTTCAATGTAGGTTGTTAGGGTATTAGAGTAACCTGCAGATTAATGAACCTTTTTGTCCGAATGAAAATAAAAGACAAGAATAAATGTATAAAAATACAAATGTCTAAGTCACGATCACCGCCCCCCCACTCATGTAGACACACACACAGATGGATTGATCAGATTACTGATGTTTACATTATTACATAAGCGCATATAAAACACACACATACACTTACAAACCAAGAAATAACAAGGGTGAGGGTTAGACAGCAGGAAAAGCCCTTGGAATTGTTCAGAGTGTGTTAATTGAGATCAATTAGGTAATAGTTTTAATAACAGTGAAATCAAATATCCCTTAAGTATTCTTGGTGGGAAAAAGACATACAGTGCATGAACTATAAACTACCGTGTGTGCGTGTTTGCGTGAGAGACAGAGAGAAACAAGTATTAATGTGTCGAAATGTGCCAATTTCCCTTGGAGTCCTGTAACATCAACACTGTTAAATAAGTTAACCCGAGACACGAAAAGGGTGTGTAAACTTTCAACCTTTCATTTCTCAAACACATACACAAGCCAACACATGTGCTTTACCAGCGAGCATTTAACAGCTCTGAGAAAAACAGAACACAGGTGGGGATGTTTTCAAGGGCTATTTTCTAACTAATATTATCTGCAGGGGGAAAAAAATCACGGAGGTGTCACGTTGACGTGATATTTCAACCATGCAAATACTAAATACAAAAATTATCTAATTAAAGTGTATTTCGAACGAGTTTTCAATTTCAAGCCAAGTAAAAGAGAACAAAATGCCTCAATGTAACAAAAAGTTTTGTTTCTTTTTGACATTGCAAAATCACATGATTACAGATCATGTAAAACTGTTTAAAAAAAGGCCGTGTTCTGTTGAATTGTTAAAAGACTAAAATGGCTTTACATTAATTATTAACATGCACATATAAAATTCTTAAATTATTCATTTACATACTTTAGCATTTAAATGAAATTAAATGATGAAAACAAGAAGAGAGAAGAAAGTAGCTAAAAGTAAAACTAATTTTAACGTAGCTGTTTTACTTATTTATTTTAGTTAACTTAGCTTTTTTCTATCTGAACAATATGTAACTCACTAATTAAAAGTACATAATACTGATTAGAAATGCAAAATTTTAAGACAAGAAAATGGTTATAGCTAAGAGACTAGAAGACTACATAACCAATATCAAAAATTAGATGGCAGTATAAAATGTATTATTGTAACAAATATATAAATATATATAATAGAATATATTGGTATTAGTTAGAAAAGAAAAAAAACAATGATGCATAGTATTCAATTATTCAATGTAAAGTGCACCTCAGGTCACTGGAACTTCCAAATTCCCAGAAAAAAACATTAAGGACTTATGTCCTAAATCGTAGCTATGATCCTGTCGTGTACGTTTGTGTGTGAGAGGGGATTGTCTGTACATACATCTATTTATGTATGTCTTTGTGGTTTACTCCCTGTGTGTGTCTATAAGACACTGGCAAGCAGTTGAAAGGGTGGGTGGTAACTTCAGTATGTAAACAGGCTCAAGGGGTGGCCCAAGAGCCCAATTACATGCATTTCTTGAGGCAACACAGACACAGAAAGGAGCTGTCGTCACCCAGCTCTCACAATAAAGCCCTGTAGGTCAGACTGGCTGTGGCTAGCCAGGCTAATTCACTCTTTAATTGATTTCACCCATGATGACAATTGTTTACATCTATGTTAACAGCTGCATTTCATGAAATATTTGGCACTGTCAAGTATTTATGGGAAACCAAACGTAATTAAGGCAATATGATTGTCAAAGTACGCTGACATCAGTGCCTTACTTCCTGCACAATTTTGTTTTCTCTGTTTCTGAATTTACTGTTGGATTTTTACAACTTCTTCTTGGTTTGGTTAAGTGTCTTTACAGTAAATCACATTTTGAGCCTGGTATAGTAAGCTGATGTAACATGTAATTTCCTTCTGGGATCACTGAAATACTATGTCTGTGTGTGTGTTTATTTGTGTTCGTGCAATGTACAGTTTCACTGAAATTACCAAAGGCGACACCCTTCACAAGGAGAAATTAAATTGGACCACATGTATTTTTGTGCCGTTATAGGGGTGGCTCGTCATTTTGCCTCTTTATAAACTATGACAGCTCTTTTCTGTGTCGAATGAATGTGATGCTTATGCAACACTTGCCGGTCATCAGACACAGTGAAGAGATGAATGGAGTGAATTTCACTGCCATTGATCTTGTACTGCCTTTGTTAATTAAAAATTCTTTCTAGACTGGTTGTTGTATAATTACTCATCAGGGACACAGCCCCTCTTGCCAGGGTTATGTTGCCCAGGCAACAACAACAAAGGTGTCAAATATCTTCCATAGCAATTTAATACAGATGTTGTTGATATGGTTGCTGTTGGCATTGTTGTTTTTGCTTAATTAAAACAGCAGCAAGTGCTAGATGTACCACAGACCTCCGATTTTAACAGGCCCTTGTTATATCTAGATCATACTCATTAATTTTTACACACTTATTTTTAACATAATACCCGTATAATATGAGGGGCATATACTATTAAAATGTGTAGTCTGTCTGTGAGTAAGCTTTACCATTAAAACTGAAACTTGTTATACCTGACTGTGAAAATTAACTTGAACAGCATTACCCTGCAACATCCATTCAGCAGGATAAAATATAAAAACATGTTAAATGACTAAAATGCATTTTCCACATTTCTTTAAATCATATTTGTTTTAAAATTGCTTATCCAAAGAAAAACAGACAATTTCTTAGATGGTCCTAACCCCCATACTTAAACTCACTATGTGGGAGAAGATGTTGCATGAACATCTTCTAGTGGACTTACTCTGACATCTAGTGGTCCATCTCTATATTTACTGGCTTACGTTTAAAAACTGCAAGAATTGATCAACATCTGGATGTTTTCAAATGCAGCTGTAGCCTATGGGCAGTACTTAAGGTTCTCTCTGTTACACCCATTTTCTAAGTTACAGGTCTGTTTACTTACTCACTCAAGTTAACAAATCTTACATGTTTGACTATTTGCAAGATAGACGGATAGATTCAATGACAGAGTTCGTCTTCCCAGTGAAAGTGACAACTGTTTCCTTTCAGGCTAAGTTACATTATATTTAATAAGTATGAAACAAATCACTTTCTTGATAAAATCACAATCTTGATAGGAGGACTATAGGCCATTTAAAGTGGGTACTGTGCAAGAAAATCAATAAAATCCAATTTTCTTGACAAAAACTTTTGCCCCCTGTTCCGTGTGAATGACGGAATTTTGTGAACCAGTAAAACCCCATGAACTGCATCAGGACCATGGCATGGACCATGGCTGCATCGCCGGGACGCCGGAGTGCTCGTGTACAAGCCTACACAGCAGCCAATCAAAACAACCGTCCGGCTCGGAGCTGTGCGTATTGCGTAATAATATACCGGGTGCGCGCACGTGACGTCGTCAACACTGCAGTCTCTCACTAGCAGCTGCAGTAGCAGAAACACAGCACGCCCATCAAAACCTCTGTACTTCCAAACAACTGACTTTGGAGAAAAAAGGTAATGTTTTAAAGCAGAAACGTCTAAAGAGACACAGCACGATGAGCCGCACATCTTATATTTGAATGCACGTTCATCGAAATCAGCCCTGTCATGTTGTTGAATAACATTGTCGCGTTGTGTTTAAGGACAGCGTTAACGTTTCCTGTCATGTAGAGAGGCCTCCGATTTACTTGTCCAAAATTGGACAATTCACAATGTAGTTCGTTTAAAGTCTGTACTGGAAGGTCATCCTATTTTTAGGCAACACAAGAGCATGATGGTGGCGACTAGATATAACCTAGTTAGCTTGCTTATCACATTGCTTGTCATTAGCGTTGCGTGGAAGGATCGTGTGTCTATTAGCCCAGTGATACAGTAAATAACAACAACTAGTCAATTAGCTTCCTTATCATTCTCATCGCTTCCTTATTGTGGAAGCTCGTTTTCTTTGCTAGCAAGAGGATGTAGCCAGTTATAACGAATATTAGCGTTGCTTAGTGAATAACATTCTCTGTTGAGTAACGTTAAATTGTTGTCGTTATTGAATGGTATCCCACTTCTTAACTGGCCACCCAATAAGTCATTTTCGGGTTCTATTTATGTCAGCTACACTGCGACAACTAGCTACTTTCAAATAGTGAAGGACTAGCTTGCAGTGCTAGTTATAGCTCGTCACATACCTATTAATTTCCCTATCAAATAAAGCTGCAAACTAGGCAACTAGCGTTAGAGTTGTGGCAGTGAATGCATCACATAAGCATCTGACTTCATCGGATGATTTAGATATCCTTTTCCTATTGCTACAATATTCTGCTGCATCCAATATAATATGCAACTGAGGCATGACAAATTGAACATGTTCACATAGTTTTTGCTCACGAGTTATTGACATAATTTTCTCACTCTAAGTAGAATTTCACACAGAATAGTGAAATATTGAAAACACACATTCAAAATATTTCCTTTTGTTGTTTTCTCTCACCCAAGGGAAGGACCATAATGGCGTGGGCATCATCCCCGCTGGACCCAGACCTAATGAGGGAGATTCTTGAGTGCCCTATCTGCCTGGAGACTTACAACCAGGAACAAATGAGACCCAAACTCCTGCAGTGTGGTCACACAGTATGCCGGCAGTGTCTAGAGAAGCTGCTGGCTAATACCATCAACGGTGTGCGCTGCCCCTTCTGTAGCAAGGTCTCCCGTATGAGCAGTATTTCCCAGCTGGCCGATAATCTCACTGTGCTAAAGATCCTAGATTGTACTACGTCCTGCAGTGCTGCTGCTGCTGCCCTCATGTGCAAGTCCTGCTGCAACCGTCTACCACGACAATACTGCCATGACTGTGCCATAGTCCTTTGTGAGCTCTGCAAAGGGGATGGCCACCTGCATCAAGGCCATTCAGTCCAGCCGATTAGGGTGGCTGCTGAACAGCGTCGTAAAGAACTGGGTGGCAAGCTTGCTGCTCTGCGTGATGTTATGGGTGAAATTCAGAAGAAAAAAGCAACTATTGACAACATTTCCAAGTCTCTGAGACTTAAGTACCGGGCAGTGCAGCAGGACTATGCTACAGCTGAGCTACGTCTTCAAGAGGAACTCAGCAGGTCACGAAGGACATTCACAGCTTCCATGGCAGAAGTGGAAAAGCTCAATGGACAGGTCCTGGAGGAGCAGACGTATCTTCTTAACATTGCAGAGGTAAAAGTGGTGTCCCGCTGTGATTATCTGACAATGCGGGTGAGGCAGAGTGACATCGCCTTGCTGAAGGATGATGGTGGAGACAGTGATGATGAAGAGCTGGATCTGAGGAGCAGCTTGCCCACCATGTTTCAGCTGCAAGAACCAGAGCTAGTCCAAACAGAGCACTCCAAGCCCGTAGAAGTGGGCCAGTTGACCACTAACACTTACACTGTCAATACAGATGACGAGGAGAGTGGGTTGGAGATTGCACTTGAAGGTGATGTAGATGGTGTAACTGGGGCAGCAGGGGCTATCGGTGCAATGGGGGCTCCAGTGGATCTTTACCGAGATATTGACATGGTTGCAGCTGTAGAGGAGGCAGTGTGTGGTTCACCTGGCAGCTTTAAATCAAAGTCCCTGGATGCAGGTGGAGGATCCCCTGGAGGAGCTGGAGCAAGTGCAGGGCCCCCAGTCTGCCAGTTTGTGAAGAAGATGGGCTGTAAGGGAACTTTACCTGGCATGTTCAATTTACCTGTCAGCATCTGTGTAACACCTCAAGGTGAGGTGCTGGTGGCCGACCGTGGGAACTACCGTGTTCAGATATTTAATCGCAAAGGTTTCCAGCGTGAGATCCGCCGCAACGCCAGTAGCATTGACAACTTTGTCCTGAGCTTCCTTGGGGCTGACTTGCCTAACCTAATCCCCTTATCTATTGCTGTCACTCCTCAAGGTCTGATTGGGGTAACTGACAACTACGATAACTCAGTTAAAGTCTACACTATGGATGGACATTGCGTAGCTTGCCACAAGAACCAACTGATTAAACCCTGGGGCATTACTGCCATGCCATCGGGCCAGTTTGTGGTGTCAGATGTGGAAGGCGGCAAGCTGTGGTGTCTAGCAGTGGACCGCAATGTGGGTGTGGTCAGCTACAACCGACTGTGCTCTGCTGTGCGGCCAAAGTTCGTGACATGCGATGCAGCTGGAACAGTCTATTTCACCCAGGGCCTGGCCCTGAATTTTGAGAAACGTCACAATGAGCCCCACCTGGAGGGTGGCTTCTCCATTGGTTCAGTGGGTTCTGATGGTCAGCTGGGCAAGCAGCTCAGCCATTTCTTCTCAGAGACTGAGGACTTCCGCTGTATCACTGGCATGTGTGTGGATGCCAATGGGGATTTGCTGGTAACAGACAGTGGCAGGAAAGAAATCCTCCAGTTTCCCAAAGAGGGTGGATTCAAAATTCTCATCCAGGAAGGGCTGACCTGTCCTGTGGGAGTGGCGACCACCCAGAAAGGACAGCTGCTAGTGCTGGATTGTTGGGACCACTGTGTCAAAGTCTACTCATACATTCAGAGGAGGCACTCCTCCACTTCTTAGAGGAACAATCCAGTCTATCTGCACATGAGCGTGTGAGGTTTTGTAGGTATGTGTTGGTAGGTGTGTCGGGAAGTTTGAAAAAGGTAGAAACACACTGTCACATCTGTCACTTTAGTTTGGCTGCAGTCCAAACAATTTTCACTCCAGCTTTCTATGGGTTATTTAATGAATGTTCTAGTCAGTTTGGTTCAGTTTAAAGCCTACTGGATTTTAATTTAATACCTCAAATTAAAAATCAGCTACTTAAGCTGCCTCTTACCTGGTTATTTTAATGGATCACTGCACTAAAAACAGACCTTTTTATGTCGAAGAATCCTGGCACAAGTTGTCACATTACAGTAAGCAAAAGAAGCCATTGATGTCAAAGCTAATGCAGGCACAAAGTAAGGATGATTTTCCCTCGTCTATTATTGGCTGCTATATCCACCATTCAGCCTGACTCTCTGTGATGCATGGCTTTCACAGATTTGGCAAACAAAAAAAAAAAACACGGGAGGAAGAAGAGCAGAAAATGAACGTGTATTTACATATGAAATAAAGCATACCAAGGCTTTTGGCCTCTGAAGCACTTTATTATCGACACGTCACTGTTTCCTAATGTTAGGTTTTAGTAGCACAGACTAACATTGATGTTGCTGAATGCAGCTGGCAGCTTTAAAGTTTATCGTGCAGTTAGCTAACGGCAAAACAGTAACTACGTATCAGCATTCATCAAATTGCATTCAGTAACATTCAGGGAACATTATGTGTAGAATATTAAGTTACCTGCAGGAAAGAAGGTGGAACTATAAAATCACAGCATGTCCTGTGGAGGAAAGCTGGGTAATACTGGGCAATAGTAATACGTCATTTATTGGTCTTTGGGGTTACCTAAAATTTTTCACTGACATTGTCAGCACATTATAGGAAAAACAAAGACACTATCATCTGGTAAAGTAGTCTTATTGTTTGGGTTGCTGAGTTAATTCAATCAGAATTAGGGTCACTGATGTTTCATTTCTAGACTGCATTATTATCATTATAATTTTTTCTGGTAGTTATTAATACTGTCTTGCTAGCCTGTGGACACCAGCCACAACCTGAGTAACTGGTTTAGAACAAAATGGAGCAGTGTATCTGCGGCATTGACATTTTCAGAGCAAACATACTAACATCTATTGTCTGGTCCACAAAGCCTATTGTCTGCATATGTCTTCTTATTCAACCTCCTGCTAGTGACTTCCCAGCCACAGCTTCCCTTACTGGGTCACACAGAGGCAAGTTGAAATAACATCTGCAAGATGAAATTCTTGTCATCTAATCCGGATCCTATTCCAGTCATGCATCTCACCTCAATTTCAGGCCTCTGCATCCCTTTCTGCCTGCTTTTTTGTTTTAACCTGCAGCATTGAGGTTAGTGTTAAGCGATTTTATGTATGATCACAGACACTGTAGCTTCTCTTTCTATTCACCATCCAGCCCTACATGGATATATCTTTGGCACAATTTAAGTCAGTGAATAGATGACTAGATGGTTTGCTGCAACTGTCAGACAGAGCTGTGTCCATTAATAAAAAAGTTGTGTCCATTAATAACAGTTGCAAAGTTCTATGGTCCCAGATGACTTTTGTAGCTTGCAAGGCCCTTAAATGTGCCAGACTGGGTCCCTCGGCTCTGTTTGTCCTATTACACAATTGTCTTCACATTACTTATGTTACTATGCCAGTACAACCAACACTAAATAACTCATGCACTAAGACCACATTAAGCATAAGGGCACAGCAGACATCTACAACCTGAATAATGTTTACAAGCTTTGTTCAAACCCAATGTTCATTCCAGAGAACTTGTTCCATTGCCTCTTTTTCCTCACATCTGGACTGTGGTTATAGGGGACAGGGACTGGCAGGAGTGTTCAGAATAGCACTACTAGGACAATGATGAGTGAAAACTCCAGCATCACTCACACACACACACACACACCAAATGTGGCTTTGTTACACTGGGATGTTGGTTCCGTGTCGCTGTGTCTCCCTCAGGTTTCTATTCAACACTAGACAACTGCAGCCTGAGTTCTCAAGTGTTAGATAGATATGGTAAAGACAACAGCCATATATAGTGTTTTGCTAGTTAGTGCTAGTGTTAGTTAAAAATGGGTCTCTATCAGCATGCATTTTATGTATTATTTTATCATGTAAATTAATTGAATTTTTGAGTCCATAAGAAGTATGAAAGAGATTATACTTTCAGGTAAAATAACAATAAAAGACACCTTTAATCAAGAAATTTAGTGGCCTAAATATGGGGAATCAAGTTAATCATTGAAACCCACTTAATAATACTGTATGTAACATATTCTATGTCCGTAAAGTCATAAATAGTAAATATTCCTGCTCTGAGGCAATACTTATCTTCCAGTCCAGGTTTGCTCATAAGAGCATGTTGCATACTAATTCAGCTTCAGCCTTAAAATTGAATAATTTCACAAAGCTGACCTTAACTCTGCACCTGGAGCCCTATTAAACAGTAACATACAAATACGCCTATCTGAGAATCAAATCGTAAAAACACATTGTGTATTTAATATTTCTACATAAACAAAAAGATTAGGAGAAAAAAAACCTAGAACTGAATTTTAAGTATCAGGTGAAGTCTGTCACAGTCACATTCTTGTGCTTTTTTTCTTTTTACATGATGTATTTGTTTTATTGTTAGGCCATGTTATATCTCAGAACTATATGAATTATGATTCATGATAGTCTCAGCTGCATGTCGACCTTACCATCAAAATATATTATTTTTTTCAGTGCTTACACTGTATTCATGTGGTCTATAGAAATAGTCATTACTAGCGTATATACAGACTTACAATGACATGAAAAACGCATAAAATGCTAGAAAAATCAAGTGTCCTTGTGTCAGTGTGCTCAACATCAGTGTCTCACATTATCTGAATATGTTTTGTTGTATGTCATTGGAGAGAAGTTATTTCTTTTGCATACTTCTTCAGAGTTCCACTCATTTATACTATTGTCAATGAACCAAACTCCCACATCCTACAGGTGTTTTGTCCTTTTGGAGGCTGTGAAATTTTACAATGTGTTGAACACATTACAGACATCTCTGTGTAGTCAAATTCATGTTTGTATTGTTGAATATCTGAGTGCAATAAACATTTATGAAACTACTGAAAAATAGAAAGCAAATTTTCTTCATAGTATTCTAACCTTTGTGTTCACTTATCAAATGATGTGCGTCTACCTTTAAAATTTAGATTTCTGTGTGATTCATATAGTGAAAGCAAACCTCTTGCTGCCATAATTGGCTGGCTGTAGAACTCCATTTGAACATATTGCATTCAGAGTCTTACTGAAGATAAAGTATCAATGAAATGTATGATCAAAAATAACAGTATTCAAGCAGCAGGATGCTCATTAATATATATTATATTATTGGATAAACATCGATGCAATAACGTTACCGATAGAGATCAAGCTAATTTTGTGTAGTTTAATCTAAAACAACCCTTTAAAGTAACTAGTACATAGAGATTGGAAGTAAATGAATGGAAATACTTAAGAACGAATAGCTCAAAGTTGTACAGCACTTGAGCATATGTACTCATTTACTTTTCACCAATGCTTCAAATGTACCACTGAAAACAGTATGTTTTCAGTCAGGTTTTATGTACTTTATTTAGTACAACTGCCTTCCCAGTCCTGGGTCTTTCATGCCAGGATAGGCACAGTATGTCATGGATTAGTAGAGTCAGGGAAATGCATGTTTTCATTTGATCAGGTGATTTTACCGATGTATCTCAGTCTAGATGTATTAAACTGAAATCTTATTCCTTTGTGTCACATGGATCCCGTACTTGTCATGAAGCATGCTGGCTTTGAAAACAGATTTTTAAATTACATTACTCATTAAGGGGCTGTAGGTGTTCAATCCTGATCCTCATTGACCCCAAATCTATTTTTCCTTTTTTCCCTACGAGGTGAGTAAGTGTGTAATAGGTTTTATTTTGAAACCCAGGTGCCAATCAACAACACTGAAAATCTTGACTGAAAATCAGCATCTTTTTGGATGACAAATAAACAGGATTAAAAACACCATCTAAATGGGACAGTGCTGCAAGATGCTTTTGGGATGCGGTTAAGTCATGATGTTTCATTCAATTCATGCAGCTTATGCAGCCTTTTAACCAGAAGGCGAATTGAGGGAGGATGAAGTCTTTAAACATAACCCAGTTTAGTCTGTATTCAGACAAAGTGTAACCCCTTCCTTCCCCCCCTTCCTGTTCAGTTATAGCAAATCCTGCTCTACTTCTCTTTCGTATTTGCAGTAGGTTGATTGCATTGAGGTAGAAAAGGTTCAGTTGTCCTGGTAACTCTTGATAGTAACCCCATCATATCTGAAATTCCTGCTTTCAACCTTTCTTGAACATGGTCTATTCTCTTGTGTACAAGGGTGTGTAGGAATCAGTGGCATCTAGTGGTGAGATTGCAGATTGCACCCAACTGAATACCCATTTTTCCTCATCCCTCCCTTTCCAAGCATGTAGGAGAAAATGTGGTGGCCATCAGGTAACGTAAAAAATGCAAAAGGCCCTCTCTGGAGATAGAGTTAGGTTTGTCAATTCTGGGCTACTGAAGAAACATGGCAGAGCGACATGGCAGGCTGCCTGGAAGGGAACCCACTCCCTATGAAAAATTAAGGGCTCATTCTAAGATAAAGAAAACACAACCATTTGTAGTTTTAGGTTAATATTATATTCCATTTCTGCCAATAGATCCCCCTAAATCCAACACACTGGTCCTTTAAAGTTTAAAAAGATATGTTACATAAATGTCGTGTGTGAGGATAGCATCTCCGTTCATCCCTCTAGAATTCAGCATTCATGCTTTTCTTTTGGCCTTTCTCCCTGTCCGTCAGCATGCTCACCTTTCTGGTACTGCAGCCAGAGCTGCTGCTGGGCCTTCTTGCTGGGGAAGTAGATGCTGCAGCTGAGCTCAGAGCCGTACAGGGCCTCCGACACGTAGTGGCTGCCGTATTGCTGGAGAAAAGCCAGCAGCTCCTCGCGTGTGCTGTCTGCTGACAGTGTCTTCAGCACTTTGGAAAAGCCTACCAGGTCAAGAAGGAGATTGATGTATGCGCAATTAATGTCAAAATCAAGATCCATCGAGAGCAGACAAAAGTAGACACATTGGTAGCTTGATAAATAGATGATAGTTGTTTGAATCACATGCTGTAACTGACAACAAAATGCAGAATATATATTAAAACTATATAGGCTGGGCAGTAAATGCAACACAACTTTTCTAATATGTACCTATGCAATGTTTTGTGATGCTAATAAATCAACTGTCATATTTTTCAGGCACTTACCTGCAGATAAAGTAATGGAGCTGAGTTTGACTTTGTACAGATTGCTGCGTACTCTCCACTGTTGAACCATAGGGTAGCCGACTGCCTCACTGAATTGGGCATCCCCTAAGAAAAACAGACAAGAGGAGGACAAGGAGATAAATTAAGACAGAAGGTAGTGGTATAGGAATGTCAATAAATACAACTATTTAAAACAAACGACTAAACTCAGATTCATAAAGAGCTGCCGAAGTTCAAAATGAATGAATAGATAAATAAAAACCATCATTTCATTTGAACAGTTTATTGCAGATCCATTGTTATCCATGATTGCCTTAACATCATTTATTATCACAGCCCATATCCCAGCTGCTCCCGGATCAATGGCAGATATACAGTGCAGCTCCAACTCCAATTGGATTGCTGACATTAGAAGTGAGAGCAATCTTGCCTTTCTCTGCAATTCAATTACCAAAGTTTCACACCAGTTTAGAACTAAAACCACAAAAGTGAAGAGCATAGAAAAAAATAAAAAATAAAAAAATAAATAAACTGCTTACAGGAACCTTGATTCTCTCCCTCTAGAAAGCTTTTGACACCTGAGGCATTCATGCACGGTAAAAAAGGGCAATTTAGTTTCTCTACGTGTGTCCAATTCTGGTAAAAGCAGGACCCCAGTAAAAAATGTTTATATATATATATATACCTCAGGGGGTCAATGTGGACTAAATACCAATTTAGCTAATGGAGGGATTAGGGAGCAGAGGTGGAGGTGCAGGTTTCAAGCCAAATATTTACGTGAGTCTGTCCCCACCAGGATGGGGTGGAACAGCCGAGAAAAGGATAAAAGGATAAAGGGATAAAATGGGAGGTTAAGTGTTAGAGTTTACAAGGTCCCGTATGTGTGTGTGTGTGTGTGTGTGTGTGTGTGTGTGTGTTAGATGGGGTTTAACAGCACAGTGGCACCAAAAGCATACTTACACACAAAGGACTTTGCACTCATATATTGCCACAAAACAGGCAATATATCAGCAACAAGAACACACTGACAGTTTGCATTTACCAGTTTCTATATAAAACTTGTTGTCTCCTCTCTCAGGTTTATATAGCGATGCTCATCTGGACAAATGATAAAATGGGTTTGGAGTCCGGAGCCTTAAAACTGATACATCGTTGAGGCTTTCCGTCTACATAATTCGTTCAAGATGAACGTGGGGGCTGCTTTTTGCTATTGGCTTTAATCAGTTCGGAATTTATTAAGCCATAAACCATGACTGGATCTCAGAGAGATAATAGAGCTGCCACTGAAAAATGCAATGAATCAAATGGCTCTCAACAATAGAGACAGGCGAGAAGGAAAAAAAGCACATATCCACTCACTTACTGTACACACACACACACACACACACACCAAACACTCACCTGTGAGGAGCTGCAGGTTGGGCAGGGGCTCTGACAAGATGCCTCGACACTGTTCCTCTACCGGTAAGGGGATGACCATGAGACCATCGGCTAGCTGGGGAAAGTCCTTAATGAAGTTGTTGTCCCTGAGAGAGAGAGAAAGAAAGACAGAAAGAAAGAAAGAAAGAAAGAAAGAAAGAAAGAAAGAAAGAAAGAAAGAAAAGGCAAACAGTTCTGGTATCACGTAGTCATTTTCAGTACACATACCAACGCACGGCTTGCTAACACCTAGAACAATAACCGAGGTCCACAAAGGTCCAGTAACTATTTGTAATAAAAGGTTAACAGCCCATAGAGGCTACCAAGCATCACACCTCTACTTTATTTATCTAAAGTTTGTACCTAACAGTCAGGGGTGCAGCTACACACTCTGGACTCATTGAAAACAACGGTTCACAACAAATATCTACAGTCCCTACATGTTCCTGTGGCCCATCCAGCCGCTGGCCTCCTGAATCATTCACAGACAGGGATTTGGAGATTTCTCTTGCAAGCGTTTCTATTATAATCTTTTATGTGCTGATATTTTCCCCCGTCTCCCCTGCCTCACAGAGGTTAGACTAAAGGAGCTAGGGGTCATCGGCTGCGTGTAATTATTGATAAAATATTTGACCTTTAAACGCGACAAGGTGTACCTGTTGTTTAATGTCTTGTCGTCATGGTAATTTGTTCCAGCCATGAAGCGACAGAGTTCCTCACCGTAAACAACAGTAGCATGGGCTACAAGGCCGAGTCGCGTGTGTGTGTGTGTATGCATGTGCGATGCTTGGCGGTGCAATAAAGACAACAGTTGTGTCCCCCTGTTTGAGGGCAGAACAGAGAGCTGCGACACAGATAAAAAACAGACCCCTTGGACTCTCTCTCTCTCTCTCTCTCTCTCTCTCGTTCTCTCTGCTGGAGACGATAAGTACAAGAAAGAATGGAAATGAGAAAGGAACTGTGAAATGTTGGGAGGGAAGGGCAGAAGGAGAGAATCCATATACTTTACTACAGAGAGAGGTAACAAAGAACACCCAGAAATACACAAACAGCTGATATTTTGAGGAGCGTATTAGCTCTAAACATGTCTTTTTTTTTTTTTTGCACCATATCCTTGTGGACAAATCACTTGCAAAGTAAATAGCAATTGTGAATGTTGAGCTCCATTTTTTGTTCAGGAGATAGACCGTTCTGGTTAAACCAAAGCAGCTGTGGTTCATTTCCTGTCAAAAAAAAAAAAAAAAAAAAGATGAGTTGTCTTCCTGCAGTCTGAGAGCATTGCAAGCAGCAGCAACCTATTTCCCATAATCCACTTTTATGGGACCAAGTCTCAGAGCACAGACCTTGCGCCATGGAGACTCAGGGGGTGTAGCTTCACTCTTCTTGATATCAATTTTTCATCCTGTTCCTTTCTTTCCTGTCTCTCTCTCTCTCTCTCTCTCTCTCCCTCTGTGCTTCCTCTAACCACAAAGCCTGTTAGATGCAATCACAGCCTTAGTGTTACAATGAAGGGGTAGAAGGATTGACTCAAGGGCAGAGGATGAGAGGAGAGAGGGAGAGGAGAGGTGCTATAAAAAGATTACCGTGGCTTATGCTCACAGAAAACATATTGATTGCTAAATTAAATCAGCCAGCTTCACGCTGAGGCTCAGAGAACCTTTGGGGGCGTGTGGACCAAGACGATATGTAGCTTTATGGATTTTCAAACCCAGATGTGGACTGTCCTTGACACTCTGTGAGAGTTCCTTTTCTTTAGCCACTTTGCTCACAACAAGACACACAATGTAAGAAAGTGAAGTACCCAATAGCTCACTTTAGATTTGCTCAGAAACAAAACTGAAAATTGACTCAATTTGGAGAAAAAAAAAAAAAAAAAAGGATTGGGAAGACTATTGCCTTGGGTCTTTGCAGCGCCTGATCACACATAACATTGTTAAATGTCCTTAACCTTCCTCTTCTTCTTCTTCCACCCGAGGGAAAAATAAGGCAAGCGTAGATTGTTGTCCCATCTGTCCCCTTTTGCAGAGGTTAAATGGTAAGACAGCAAATTCAGAATGGTCAAAGTGTCAGTCCGGAAGATTTCTGTTTACCACGGTAAAAAGACCACAGTTCCATTGTGCATGTGTGAGAGGGTGGGTGTGTGTGTGTGTGTGTGTGTGTGTGTGTATATGTGGCAGTGAGGGGGCTTGAAGCATCTGTTCTGCTGACAGCTCATTAGAGGAAGAGACATTTATCTGTAACTCCACAACCCAAACAAACCAAAGTGGTTAACAGGGTGAGCCAGTTGCTTCATCTCTGTCCCACACAAACGCTAACGATACGGTTTAGCTGCTAGCTGCCCATGGCTAACTCATCTCACCTTAGCGTGAAAAACCAACATTAATGGCCTAAAAAGCTGAAGCCTAACAAGCAGCGGACCTGGCAATAAGCCCCTTCTCACAGCAGATGTTTTGAATTCTTTAACACAGATGTAACTATTAACATTAATAATGGCTGCATTCTGCTTAAGTGCTCCAGGACCAGGGATATGCTAATGCATGTGCTGGCCCACTTATATTACTTCCTGAAACTTAAATGGAATGGAGCCATCATTATTTATCATTATTAGTTACACCTGTGCTTTTCCTGTAGTGTTTAGGGCCAAATGCAAAAGCGTGAAGATGCACACCCAGCTGGATTTTCTGTGTACTATATTAAACTGGGCGAGTTTAATCACCTACACAAAATAAATAATTGAACATCCAGGCTGTATTAGCCCTCGTATCCCATTTTTCTACAATTTTTCAATAGAAATAATGAAATTGACAACAGCTGAATTCCTTTTAGCTGTTTCAGATACCTTGTACATTTTTCAGATATATAACATCTCAGCGTGTTCGTGTTCATTTTTCTGCTTTTCCCTCATTTTGTCCTCCAGTTACATTCAACCACATGGTGATCTATTATTTTTCTTATAAGTAGCTCAGGCCAGAGCTGTGTGTCCATACAGCCACTAATGAGGATTAACACAGGTGGCTAAAATGAACGTGAAGTAATTCCACAATTAGCAATCCTTGAGACCTGCTCCTCATTCAGGTACCCAACCCATTATTTTTACTAGCCGAGCTTACATACACACACGCACACACACGTGCACACGCGCACACACACGCACACGCGCACACACACACACACACACACACCCATACAGCCTTATCTCATTTAACAACCTCCCATACACCAGCCCACGAATGTGAGTCTGGATTTGTCGGGGCAATGGCCAACAAACCTGCATATTTACTCATGTTTCATTCAGTACCCATGTGTGTTCATTAAGAGCAGTGGACACTGGGCTCCCTCCTGGCCAAATAGGCCTCCTATCCTACTTGAGTCTACAAGTGTGGCAAACTCTTCCCATTTGAATGAGAATCTCCAAAACACAAGCTCCACCGGCCAGTGTATAATAAAATTATATCTGGTGGGATGAATACAAATATTCTAGACCAGTTCATGCATATATATTAAAGCGCTCGCTCTCTCTTAGTTCTCCTCTCCCTTTATCTCAGTCTCCATGTCTCTTCCTGCCCTCTATGTGTACCATTTCAATTCAAACACACAGTAAAGATACATCTGATTATTCAAGCATATTGGAGCTGAGGTCTCACATGCAAATAGTTTTTTTTTTTTTTTCCTTTTTTTTTTTGTATTTCACAGCCAGACATCAATGTCAGTATTTTTCCCTAGGTAGAGTGTAACAATTGTTTGCTGTTTGCTCAGCCCCGTCCCCAGCGGTAACCCTTCCTAGTTTGCTTTCTGGATCCCTTATTCCTCTTGTCTCATATTCTCTCTCACAGCCTCCCCTACTCAATCCTCCCAAATCACAGGCAATCTGTTGAATGGCACAGATGAGCGCTATCTACAAGTCAATTTAGAAAAATGTTTTTTTTTGTGCCTCTCTCTGTGTGTTTTGAGTGTGTATATGTCCATCTGAGTCTATAATAGGCATCGGGGCTATCTACAAGTCACTTCATTTTCAGATGCCTGTGTCTGTGTTTGTGCATGTGTGTATTTATCTGAGTTTGTGACTGTGTAACTGATATCGAGTGGTACTTATCTAAACATTGTCCAAGGTAATTGGCTCTTGTGCTGTCGAGAGGGAGAGTCCATGTAGATACCACCCACCCCACACAGCACCACTGATCAGACACATTAAACCATAGTCACTACGTCTTAACTACACTGACATTCCGCAACATCTCAGTTCATTATCTACAACGTTAAGACTCATCGCGACAACAATAAAGGCTAATGGTGCTTTTCAACAGTGGCTTCTGCTGGAAAATGCCATCCACCACTGGGCTCCTTCTTTTTTTATCTGTCGATTTTTCCCTCACGCTGTTCTCTGACCAAGAGATAATGTGAACATGTGAGTTTTAACCAAAAACAATGAATAGCTAAAACCACAGTAATAAATGTAGTATACACCTGCAAGAGACTCGGCGCAAGCCTACTCTGCAGGTTTGCAATTACACACTGGCATTCAGAAATGTTATTTCTCCAAACAATTGTGGGACAGCCAACCAGTCAGATCAGAGAATGAACTACGCAGGCATCCATAGGTTCCACAGATGACTAATCCTCCTGGCTTTGGACAGTTAAGAAACCTAACTGTTTCTGCAAACTGTAAGCCATGCAGGATGCTCTTTTTCACTCAATTGGAAGCCGACTCCGTGGACTGATGCAAGCACTAACAAAACGTTCCTAATTCCCAGAGGAAATGAGCATTGAATATACATACAAATCCTTGGCGCCAAAGGCTTACAAAGGCTATATTCTGATTATCACAGAGTCTTTTCTGGCCCAGCTGCTGACTGAGCACGTGTAACCTTTTTAGGTCAAAACTGAACAAGGAAGTAGCTCCTCAAAAAGTACCAGACATCTACAGAAGACAGTTTGAATGCTAATTCCACTGGTTCGTGTTCTTTTTCACTTCCAAATAAACAGATCAGATTGACTGCTTTAAACTGGATTTGTGTGTAGCTGTGTTGAAATGAGCCCCTATTATAACGGCATATCTCAGAAAAGGAAACTCTGATTTTAACAGTAAATTATGTAATGTCAAACACATTGGTTTAGGCAAGTAAACAACCTCAGTTAAGGGTGAGATTAAAGCAGGCCTTCTAGTTTAAAGCAGCCTGAATAGTAAGTTTTTCTCATTTAAAAAAATTTATTTAAGTAGATATGAGTCGGCAATTATGAAGCAAGGTTGCTCGATTTGAAGGCCAAATCTATTTCCACATTCCAATTTTAATGTTAGTCTTTTGCTTTTTAACAGTCACGGTCTGTTTTCACACTCCTGTCAAGAAATCTAGCACCCCCTCTGCATCCTGCCACACTTTAATGACCATTTACAGAACAACACTGGATTGGACAAGTTATGGTGCTATGTGGACTCAAAGTGTCTGCATTTCCTGTGATGATGAATAAATAAATAACTTACTGAATGGCAGGAAAAAGAGGAAAAAGAGCACAATCATAGTCTTCACCACTAGAGGCTGCTCTATCTCTGTGCCAAAATGACAGGTTAATGGCATCGGGATTAGTCCAGTGTTTCTGCGTGTTTGTTACTGCACTTTACATGTGGACCACTGGGTTCGCTTGTTTTTGCTCTGTCAGACTCAAAGAAAAAAAAAAAAAATTTACTGCAGGAAGTGTCAGGTAAGATCCATCCAATCAGCAAGAAGAAGTAAATTCTCATTTAATTACACCCTAACAACACCAACAAAAGTCTGGCTAATTTGTGTGTGTGTGTGTGTGTGTGTGTGTGTTTGTGAGGCAGATAAGCCGGACATGAGGAATCAGGTTGGGCACAGAGCTGGAGTTCAGAGGTGAGCTGGAGAAGCAGAGGAGTGATTTCTGAATGTGTTAGATGGGAATTGATTGCAGTTCTGACTGAGGTGAAAAGATTAGTTCTCCACTGGGAAGAGTCCAACCCGAGGAAGGGTTGAAGAGTCCGGACAGGGCAGAGCGATGGCCTGCTTACCACAGAGAAGGGCGGGGCTGTGAATCAGAAGCTGAGTGTGAGACTGTGGGGTTGAATCATGATCTGGAGATATGGGGGGTTGCTGTGCCCTTGGTAGCCTTGTAGGCTAACAACAGTGTTTTGAACCGTATGTGAGCAGTCACTGGGTGCCAGTGCAGTGCAGAAAGGAGGGGGGGGGGGGGGTTATGTTGGAGAATGTGTCAGCGTGGAAAGCAAGAGGACCAGGGGGGAGGAAGACATGGTTTTGCCCGAAATACAAAGGAAGAAACCGCCTTTTCTAGCTCAGCAAAAGACACTTCTCTGAGCAGTGTCAATCATTTATGGTCAAAAACCTTTGCCTTTCTGGAGCAGTCAGCACTTGATCAGATCTTGTGTCTGCTTTTGACATATGACTGAAAGTAGAAGAAAACAACTAACAGAAAAAAAAAACCATGGCAACAAACTGTGCAATGATGCTGCCAAAATCTGACTTCCTGATTTGCCGACAAATTGACAATAACATGAAAAAGCAATCTCCAATGTTACATCTCTACTTACATTTTCTAAGAGGAAAAAAAAAACTGCTCTACCAAGGGTTTAATAGTTTTAAAATATACCATGACACAGCTGTAAGTGGATAATACTAGTTGGACTCATGTGGCGTGCACTCATCACTCGTCTCCTCCCAATCTTCTCCTTCCACATACACACGAGAGCCAGAAAACAACCAACAGAAAATTTGACATCCAGCATGACACAGCATGTTTGTAATTTCTATGGCTGCCATGCTGTTTGGATTCATCCCTAAATGGGATAATTACCCAGTGTTAGAAAGAGAAGCGTGCAACAAAAGGCAGCACAGACAAAAGGGAAAGAGCCTTGTTCAAAACAGTTGTCTCTACCACAAAATATAGACAATATGCAAAAAAAAAAAAAAAAAAGGGCAACTGCATGAGCAAACTGAAAACACAGACTAGACTGTTCACTTAAATTTGAATCGCTTTATTGTAATTCAGCATCGTGCAAAGGCCAACGATACAGAGGCTGTGTAATAATGTCTTATACCTCTAAATACCTTTGGATTTTTACCAAAATTCCAGCCAGCTGCTACGATACACCTCAAATTACTCTATTATGTCCAGGGTTGGTTCACAAAGGGTTGGATTTTCTCACTTGGTGGTGTCAACTCAAGCAAACAGTTTGTACTTAATTAGCCCAGTCCAAGATTTCTGCCCAAACTACAACCAAACAACAAGTGTTTTGTGTGTTTTCAGAAATGCCCTGATTGCTCTAGTTAATCTTTTACAGAAAAAGCAGTCCCTATGAAAACAAAAACCAATGTGACTCCATCGTTAAATAATAAAAGGAAGAGAAAGGAAATTTCAAAGCATTTGATATCACTACGCTATATAATTTCTGAATTAAACATTTAATGTGTCAATCCAACTGGCGCTCTTCCTGTCGTTTCCCCTCCCATTGCTTTGAAAACGTTGCCACACTTGCCCTTGAGAGTCATCCACCAATTTAGTTTGGACTGCACAATCAAAGGTTTATGAGGTCTGGAGAGGGTAGCCCATCCAATTGCATGTAATATGTTTAATAGCTGTAATATCTGTTATTTGAATAAACGCTTGTTTGCGAGTGGGGCCTGTCAGATGAGTCATAACAAAGATAAAGCGCCCGTGTGTCACCCAGGACACGGGCCCCAGATGAAGAATTAAAGAGTTATTAAAGAAGAGCATCCAAAAGCACCAGGCTAATTCGTGGTGTAATAAAACAATCAGCCATGTTTACCTTGAGACTTGTGTTACAGTGTCTTATTACAGCTGCAGCCACAGCTCGGTTGATGAATGATTCCGCTGAGAGGAGGAGATCTGGTGACTTTTCAGGGCCAATATTGATTAGGCTTGGGAGGTGATGCTGTCAATGAAACAGCCTGTGATAGAGAGTACACTGTGGAGTTTGTGCACATGAGTGATTGTGCGCTTATACATTTGTGTTCGTATGCAAGCTTCAGTGTAGACAATTGACTAATTTTTAAGTAGCAGCATGCTGCCGCCCAGCCAATCAAAATCAGTGATACATACAGCATGTTTCACGTACAATGTAATTTAGCCAGAAAAGTTAACAAAAAAATTATAATAAGCCTTGATGCAGAGATGCAGAGACATGTTGAGTGGGATGATATACAAAGTGTAAAGTGTGTTTCTTTTTGTAAAATATGACATTACTCATTGTTTTTGTCACTCTCTGCCCTTCAGACACTCACAAAAACACACACACACACACACACACACAAAACCACTCAACCTCACATTTACTCCCCTGGGTCGTGCATAAAATTGGAATACAATGTGAGCGTGCATAGACATTTTTTTTTTTTTGTACCTTGATATCTCTGTTGGCCTGCCTTAGGAAATTGTGGAAATGAACTCTGGTGGCCGGGAGCATTACCATAGAGATGAAGCTTGGTAATGCAGAGTGAGGGGGTCATGCAGGCGAGCTAGCTGCGGAACTGATTAGAGCCATTGCTTTTCTGCTTTTTATTATTCCACTTGCACTTTTTCACTTTCTCTAAACCCTTCCAATTGTGTCTGTCCTTCCTAACAAACTTCTGTCTCTCTCCCTCTCTTTGCCTCCGTATTCTCAGATGTAACTGTGTTTCTGACAGACTCTCATGTCATCACCCTGAGAGCAGAGTAGCCCTTCCGAGAACTTGACAGAGGAACAGAGTACAACAGGAGGTTCTCTTTTTGGATTTTGCACAATGATCAAGAGGCAGTGGTTTAACAACCTTTTTTTTCCACAAAAGAAGACGACAAAACAGCCAAAAGACACAACAAATTATTAACTGTCTGTCTTTTTGATCAAGAGAATAGAATAAATGGCCTCTTCATTTTTTTTTTTTTTTTGTTGGTGTTTGTGGACTTTGAACAATAAAACAAGTATACAGGCTAAACCTAGTTCTGAAACTGAGACACAGGACCTTGTATTTATCTGTATGGAGATACTTACAAAAGCATGTGAGTCTGTATCTTTGTATAAAAGCCGTGTGCACCCATCACTAAAGCCCGCATCCTTCATCTTACCAAAAGAAGGTCGGCTTAAGGCCTGGTTTAAGATACACAAAGGACATTTAAAAGACTCCATACAATTTTTCCTCCATCTTATCATTTTGTATTTGATCTGCTGTAATGGGCCAAGAGAGCGCGGCAGTCTTTGTATTCTTTTATTTTACAGTGTAATTACAGAGTGATATGACTGGCACGGAGGCATGATTAAATGTTATTATGTTATCTGCTTTTCTGTCTATCAAAGTGATATGACTAACCGAAGCAGAGCTGTGTTTTTGTGGCGCCATCTTGAAGGGCAGGAAGTGGGAATAAACTGCTTTATAGTGTGTGGATGTGCAGAGGTGAATGTGGGCGAATACTCATTGTAGCAAACTTCATAACGTTGAATAAAACTCAAGTGCCATCTATTTAGGAAATGATATTTATGAATAAGTTATGAATGGTAAATTTACAGTACAAGGCAACAATCTTAAAAAAAAAAAAAAAAAAAAAAAGAAGCAGGCCAGGGCGATAGGGGGAGAAAAAGGTGGAGAGAGGGGAAGAGTGAAGACAGTCGTAGTAGTTCATTAATCAATACTAAAATCATCTAGCCACCAATTCAGGATTTACCCCTGGTCCACAAATTACATACAGTTTTTCCTCAGAGGAAATGGGAGGCAGCTGAGGCCATTTTGGAGGCCTAGCATTGTTAGCTACCCCCTGTGAAGCAGCTCCATCACAGTCCCAGGCTGAGGAGGGTTTAATGCTTTGTGCTGCATATTCTCATTTTTCACCCTCCAGCCTACTATTGATTCGCTGGCTGCTGCACATGCAAGTGATTTTATCAGTCTAGCCCGACTGCACAGCAGCATCACCAGCTAAGTTAATTAAATACACAAAATCATTGTCTTTGTCCCTGGTTGCTCCCGCAGCATAATTTATGCAAAATAGAAATTTATAACTTCGCAACGTAAAGGTTTCAGAGAGAAGCTTGGGATTGATTTTCACCAAAAAAAAAAAAAAAAAAAAAAAATTGAGTATGCTGTCAAATTTTCAGTGTAATTGCAAAGTCTCTGAGTAGACAAATGAAGAGGCTATTTAATCAATAAAAAAAATGAATGAATTTGTGCTTTAGTTGAACAAGACTATGTTAAACTAGATCTGCTGGACCACAGGTGACAAACACTTCAAAAATTAAACCTCTGAGTCATAAATCTCTGTCCATACATGGCGCTGGACTCCTGCATCCTCTCTCTCCGTCTATAAATATTATTAGGTTTTAAGTAAAAAGCATAGTATTTGATACAGGCAGGCAGGTGACCATCAGCACCATTCCCCACATGCAGCCGTTCTCCTGCCTCCCCCTTCCTCTTCCTCCTCCCCGACCGTCTCGGCCTTTTCTGAAGAGCTGAATTACCGTAAGTGACAATGGCTGGAAAACAAAGCCAACAATGGCAATCTCCAGAATCATCAGTGTACCCTGGCGTATACCCACTGGTCATAGCGTGGTCAAACTCTCCTGTCACAACAGTTTGAGATTCACACACCTCCTTCCACCGGACTGGGAGAAACTATAGAAAACACTCTGGGAAACACTGAGCTGTAACTGACAAGAGCAGTAACGATTTGGAAAACACTTGAGCAAACACCTCTTCTCACCATGGGGAGAAATGGAACTACTTGTAAAGTTGCACTGTGTACAGAACCCACTGCTATAATTGCCTTTCAGAATAAGGTCCAGCAAGGAACTACAATATGTAGAAAGGGGTATTCATGATTTCACCACCATTTACCTCACAATAACAGGGTCTTTTTGAGAATAATAAAATTCTGCAAAAATGGAAATGATGGGAATAGGTTTTTTTTTTTTTTTCAAATTTGTTTGTGTCTAAATGGGTCGTCTAGTTGTTATCTCTTTTCACAAAACATGACACAGCAAATCATTTATGAATATTGGTAAAGTAGGCTGACAGGCAAAGCTCTTTTCAAATGCATGAGCTTGCATGTAAACAGGGGCCTCCGTCAGTCTCATACAAGTTAGTAGCAGCAGCCTTGTTGTCTCAGGTCAGGGCACAGTACGTGGTAGAATTGATCTGATCAGTAGAATTTGTAATGATCATGGAAGCCGTTTAGGCATGTGTTCGTTCCAATAACACACTTTCCACAAATCTCCTGAACAGAACTCAGGCAACTCAACAAGACACGAGGATGAATCTCCATGCAGTCGCTTAAAATGATTAATGATGGGAAAATAAATATATTTAATACCAAAGGCAACGGCTACAGGTACAGTAGCTATAGTTGGTTGAGTGATTATGGATATAATGTGTAATTATACTTTTCAGACAGCAGCAGGACCCACATCAGGTGAACCAATATTTGACAGTAATCTACATGGCGCTGATTAATTTGAGACGACAAATGAAGCAGTACGTCAGTGCTGAATAAAGTGAAAGGAGTGTAGATGGGCAGACGCAGCCTACTTTGAGCTGCATATGCTTTGCAACATGAGCTATGTGTATGCATTTACTCTCCTGCGCGGTTGAGCTCTACCTGTGTGTGTGTGTGTGTGTGATGTCTGATAACTGCCTCACAGTCCAGCATGCTTAAGAAGCCTCATATGCTGCGTTACTGCTATCTGTGTTTTTCCTCTTTTGCATTTCTCTCACTCTCTGCACTCTCTCCCAGTGTCTCGCTCTCCAACTTTTGCTCAGCTTTGCTCTTTTGATTTAGCCTTTTCTCTTTCCATTTATTTCCCTATTCATTCTCCTTCTCAACCCTTATCGCTGCCTCCACCAATCCACCTCTCTCTCTCTCAAACAGCAGGTAGTCAGCCATAAGCCTCTCTGACATTAGCTGATATTAGGCTAGGGTCTATTAGGTCCTGCCTTGCCATGTGAGTTATTGAGCAGAGAGAGAGAGCGACCGTCTCGAGAATGATCACACTCACGTATGCATGTGCGCTGAGTCACACAAGCCAACGCATACCCACACAAAGGTAAACACAAGCCCACACAAATGTTTCGGCACACACGCGCAAAAGCCTCTGCAATCTCCCAAACGTGTTCACCTTATGTCTTCTAAGCCTCAAAGATGGAGGAATCACTGAGGCTTTAAGAGTTCCTCTTGCACATACATCTTTTTTTTTTTTTTTTTGCTAAATTCTCTCCACTAAGTCATCATTGTGTGAATATGAGCAAACTTTCCAGGAAGTCAGCCGCTGCAGTGTGTGAGGGAAAGACTTCGTAAAAGTTTGCTGTTAACTCATGAAAATTAAGCCTGTAAATTACTTGATCACATATGCAAGACTTAAAAAGTTGAGAAGTTCAATTCCCCCCCCCCCCAAAAAAAAAAAAAAAAAAATTAAGCATGTGAGAAAAACAAGACTTTTTTTTCCCAGCAGCTGTTAGGCAAGGTGTAGCTATATATAAAAGTTAAAGACAAAGTGAAAAGCCCTCTTTGCTGAGAGGGGATACTTATACAAACATAGTAGAAAACAGTGATTTAGTATTGCACTTAAGGCTAGTGATAAAGTTGGAGACTAACACAAAGTTAGTTAAAGAATAGACAATAGATATATTTCAAGAACAATCACCAATACTAATGTGGAGGAGGTCATTATATCCTGATTTTTAGACCCTGTGTTCACCTGGTATTAACATACAATCTATACCCGGATATGTTAACCCAGTTTGTGATCCAGGCTTTCTGTAAAAAAAGAAAAAAACAAATCACCTCATTTCCAAGCCCAAGCAGAGAATTGTAAATCATTCAATGACTTAAAGAACATTTACTTAAACCAATTCAATTCTGTAATTCCAAATTTCAATGAACTAAATGACGAAACAGAGCACATCCTGCAGCCCAATATATATCATAATGCCACAAACTGAGGGGCAGTGAATGACCTAGACAAACACAAACACACGCACATGCAAATAATATAATGTAAATATATAATTAATATGCCCATGAATATTCATCTTGGTATTGAAATTGAATTTTGACGCTTTGGCAACATTGTTTTTCCGAAAAACTTTTATGCACCTTTCAGTTGAATTGATAACACTGCTGATATCATAAGGGATTATCTCAGCTACAGAAACTCTCCCCAGAGCCACAGAAAACATTCTACAACTGACCTCCATACATACAAATGGCCCTTTAAACTACACCCACTACACTGAATAAGTAAATATACTGTCCCAATTTTCAATGTTCCATGCTGAGCTAGCAGTCATATTATGTGTCTTGCTGCTTTTGTAAATCTATGTAAAAGCAACTAAATATGCATAGCTATACAGTGTGTATTCAGTGAGTGAGCTAATGACTGAAGTCATTAAATATATGCATAAACACATTCAACATCACAGAATATCACAGTCACAAAGCTACCCAGAAACACACATAGCTCTACGTGAGTTCACGATCCACCACACACACCCACACACACACACACACACACACACGCACACACACACACACACACTCGCACGCGCAGGCAAGAATAAATAAGTAAACACTAGATTCAATGTTAGGAGCTCTTAAAAAACAGAAGGAGCAAGCAGACCACTTATTTCAGGGGGAGCATTAAGAAGCTTCTCATCATCTTTGAGCAGCTTAACCCTTCACTCATTATGTGGGAAGAAATTACCTTATAATGTTTGTTGACTCAACTCCCCAGTAGAAGCTACCGTGTGTGCACCAAGGAGATAATTACTGAAAATTACAGAGGAACATGGAAATATGGCTGTGTTTATGCCCGGGAGCCTTGTGGGCTGCCAGATTCACAAATTATTCATGTTGTGGTGTCGTCTTAGTCTGAGAGGTGAGCGGTGATGAGGAGTTAGCAGAGTGCCTATCAAAAGCGGTTTTGTCTCTTTTCTTCCTGACTGGATCTTCTCCTTTTTGTAAAAAAAAAAAAAAAAAAGTTTGACATGGGAGTGACAAGAAGGCATCACCTTCACAAAGCAGGTGAAACTTCTTTTTCTTCTCCTTTCTCAACCACCGCTTCTCATTTTGTCACAACCTCTAACTTCTAACAGCGGTTCGCTGCGGCGCACTCTTGATGTGAAACCGTTTGGAGGGAACGGAAACGCTCAGGAGAGACTGTGAGTCCATCAAAACGTGAAGACATTTTAAAGCTTGATTTTGGACGGGGCCCATTTCTCAGGGGTGATGTGTGTGCTGAAATATTTACTCTAAGTGACTTCAATCATCTATCTCGACAGATTTTACATCTCCAGAAGATAAATGATGTTTTTCATTATGCCATTACTGCAAATTTTAATGCAATTGTGTTCTCTATCCAGACAGGAATACAATTATCATTATCAGTACTCAGGTCTGGGAAGGTTCTCTTCCATTGCAGCTGGTTTTAGGTGTCTGTCAATATGTTGAATAGCAGAGTGTAGCCAAGCAGACTTACTATCAGCTCTGTCATGCGGTGATTGCTGGAAGAAAAAAAAAAAGAAAAAGAAAAAAAAAGTCTTCTTAGAGGTGAGACAGAGAGTGTGATCTGTGAAGAGCAGGGAAAGATGATATGTTGCTGCTCTTTCCAACCACTGCTGCTCGGTAGGTGGTGGTGCATCATGCTGCTGTCGGTGTTAGTATTCTCTCCCTAGTGGGATCTGATCAGGTCGACCACATTTCAGATGAGGTCTAATTATCTGCAGGCCTTTTTCAGATCAGGTTCAAACTGCCTAGGTGCTCTCTGGATCAGGTTCTTCTTTTTCTTTTGAAAATTATTTATATACGTTGGGTTCAGGTGGGTTTATTCACAAGGAGACTATTTCAGATCTGGTCCGAACGTCTCTACTTTGTACCACTCAATGCACCAACAGTGTGTCAATGTAAGCGTGTACCGTATGTGTTTCTCCACTGAATCACCACTACTGACTGCTGCCTATCTGCTATTTCTCCTTATTCTCAATTTAAATCCCTGTATAGTTTGTGTGTGTGTGTGTGTGTGTGTGTGCGTGTGTATGTGTGTATATGTGTGTGTCAGACAGGTGTGTTGTGACAGGTGACAAGGCCACAAATGTTCCTCTTGGAACTGATGGATAGCCACTATCAATGCCCTACACACATTCACATTCACTCCTCTCCAAATCATTTGGTTTGTGTGTGTGTGTGTGTGTGTGTGTGTGTGTGTGTGTCCATATGTCTCCATTTGTGACAAGATGTTATTACTGTGCAATTAAAGGCACAAAAGACTAAATTGAACTCTAAATAAAAAAGGGCTGGATTCTGAGGAGAAGGCTTGTTTGCATTTCAATATCTGAATGATCTGAACTTTTGAAATTGAAATTAGATACTTACCTATACGCATTCTCTGTTGGGCGGATGATGTTTTCATATCTTTACATAGCGGCATTGCAATCACATTGTAGAGGAACTGTTCTCAGCCTCCAACATTCACCTTAAGACACGCATCGTTATCATCCGGATTGCACGCCTGCATGGCTTTGTATTAGTCTGTAATTTCATAACAGCATTTTGCAAACTTCATTCCCTGAGACCGCTTCAAGAGGCTGTTCAAAGTGCGATCACTTTGAACCAAAATGTATGCAACACATTCATAAATCACAGGTAATATTTCACATTAAAACACAACCTGCGAAGCTGTGACTCCAATCACGCGCGGTAATTTATCTCAATCATCTAATATTTCACTTTGAGATGCTAATGCGAGGGAGTGGGGTAGTTGGGGAGAGGGAGGCGAGTAGACAGTGGAGGTGAGGGAAAGAAAGGGATGCAGGGCTGTGTGATAAGACTTGCATCTGCATATCAAAGGCAGCATGCAGGAAAGTGGAGAAAATGATGAGGATAACAACTGTAACATATTGCTATGAATAAGAGGAGCGTATGTACCGAGCGTGAGGTAGAACCTTGCGGGACCGAGTTGTTCTGAAGACAAAGCTATTGTTCCTTTTTTTTTTTTTGACAAAAGACACAGTGGATTTGATAAGGAGAATGAGTACTTTAGTGAGATGACATGCAGTAATACACATGTTTAATTAGAGGCACAGGGAGTGGAGTATTATGCTCCTGTGTGCTCAGCTTGTCTGGTTAAACTTAGAATGATGAATAGCGCAAGAAAATCGTGACTTTCAAAATATTACCTGAAATAAATTTGATCAAGCACATAAAACAAAGATAGAAGCGCAGTGGGGATGCGTATGAAATACTGGTGAACAATACACAAAGCTTGCTTCTTTTTATTTTTTCCTCCCCAATTTCATGATGAGTTCAATCATGGATTCAGCAAGTAACTTCTTTCTTTCTTCCTCCCCTTTCTTTTTTTTTTTCTTCTTTTCTTTCGCCTGCCCTCTCCAGTAACTGCTGAACTGTGTACAGTAGGCCGGTTTGCATAAATGCTTTTTGCGCTTCATTTCAGACACACTCTGCACCCAGAGACAATTGTTCCTTCTATCAAAAAAAAAAAAAAAAAAAAAAAAAAAAGAAAAAAAAGAAAAAAAGAAAAGTCACATCAGCCTGGAAGTGCACTTTGCCTGTCATCTACATGTAATCAGCCATGTGTGCCTCTAACTGCAGGGAACGAGATACGTGTGGCTGAGTGTGCATCTCGCAATTAGCATGGAAATTTTCCGAGCCTCTAGGAGCAGGTGCAAATTGCGCAGGTGTAATGAAATGAAGGTTGAGGTGGGAAGGGGGTTGGTCTCTGTCGTATAGAAGTCTCAAAGTGCACCACAAAAAAAAAATATATAGTTAGCCTATGCAAGGGGATGTAGGGAAACTCCGTCTTTTACAAATCTTTCTGCAAAAATTTTACAATTTTATGACACGCCTAACAAACAAGCAAATTTATTTTCTCAGGTAGAGCTGAACTGCGGCTGCAGTGAATGTTTTGTAATCTTGTTATTTAGTTAATGAGTATTTGTTTTGCAGCATCACAGCAATTTGATATTCTTCCTTTTTTAGTCTAGTTGTAATATATGTCTGTCACGGAGAGAAAAAGAACAACAGCTTCCGGACGAGATGCAAAGTGTACGACATGAAGCATATGCGCTTGTTTCCTCCATATGAAGATAATCAGATGTGTTATTGCTTGTGTAGCGAGTGTCTGGGCTGCCATGGTGTTTGACTAGCTTAAAGCTGTCATGTGTATGAACCCACCAGAGACCTGGCTTGACTGCAAATCCCACTACTGGCCATAGTTTGATGTAACCCAGTGTGTAGAGCTGGAGTCTACAGACAGAAGACCCACTGTGCTCTCCACTGCTTGAGGGCAAATGGATCAAGACTGTCTGCTCTCCCCGGTTCTCAAATCCTCAGACTGCGCCTTTGTTTTATCTGTCAAACTGTGCCCTGTTTGGTGTATTTGAGGTACTTCCCAACTGGTTTAGCCCCTTGAACCTTTGGGAAACATTAGGCTCTTAGATCTACAGCCTAATATGGGAAAAGAACTGTCAGTCATTCCTACAAATTCTCTTAAGATGGATATCAAGCCCCTTTTAGCTTATAGCTCTTTGGGTGATCATAGATACCGGCTCCCCTTTAAAAACCATAGCTCTTTATTTCTATCCGTGTTCTTCAGTGCAAATCCATGCAAAGACACGTCAGGGAGGTAAAACAACATAACCTTTACCACCCTGTTCTGCATGCTCTGCTAAATGGCTGAAATCTCTTTAAGGCATTTGTGAAAGTGTTCCCTTATGTTGAAGAATTTTTTATTCTCTGAGAAAAGACTTGTACACGCTGCGTACTTGGGAAATTAAGGGCGCCCACATCCCAAAGGCATCTTCAAAGACAGATGCAGACACTCTTGTAAACTAGTGTTTTAAAACTCTAATAAATTCAACTTCATGTCATTTAGCATTACTTCCTCTGAAAGACATTTATGTTCAAAATTAAACAATATTAATCAAAAAGTTCATGTTTCATTCACTTATCTGTCATTAAATGCTGAGTGCTTTGAAGAATTATGTGATTTATAATATTTCCAGACAGAAGACTTCACAATATATATATATATATATATATATATATATATATACACTGTATATAACTGTTGCTATACATCTTTACAAATCACAGATGCCATGGTTATGTGGCCTGTGCTGTTACCAAGGCAATCTGGAGATCTCAATATTATTACATTTGATTATGCCCAAATAAATTCTCCATACATTCAAATAAACTTTGTCTGGATTTCAAATTATTTTGTGATCATTTAAACAAATGTATAAAAGGAAAACAGTTTTTTCCGAGTCCATGAAAGGACAGTAACATATATGTTAATATTTGTTACAGAGGCCTAACCCCAAAGACCTACAGCAGACCGATCTTATGGATGTGTTTAGTCAAGCACAACCATTATGACGTATAGGGCAGAACAAATGAACAGATTATTATGGTTACTTGAAAAAAAAAATGTGGCGATGTATAGTGTGTGTATGTGTGTGTGAGAAGGAGAGAGAGAGAGAGACAGAGTGGGTAAATAAAAGACAGACAGAGAATGTGAGATAAAGGTTGAGCGTGTTTTTCTGCGTGTACTGTATTGGTGCATAGACAGACCCTCATCATCTCTCTGTGATTACAGGAGCATTTCGCCACAAACAGCATGTGACTTATCAGAGAGAGCCAGGTTTTCAGAGGGCTGACAGTTTAGGGAGAACTGCCATGGGATAAGTCTCAATCCTCACTCAGACATCACTCTCTCATCCCTCTCTCTCCCTCTCCCCCTCTCCCTCTCTCCCTCTCTCTCACACATCTGTGCAAATGCAGATGCAAGCACCCCAACGGCAAACCCAAAACTGATAAAAGACGACCATTACTCCCGATGATGTGTCTTTGGAGATGCAGGAAAAATGTAAACAGTTAAGATGAGAAACAACAAGTCTCATGGGAAGATTGTAAGTGGAATCTACACTTGTGGATGGAAATAATAAAACAATGTTTTTTCTCAACAGAGACAGAGGAATAGGGGAAGAAAACAAGCACAAACGTATGAGACAAAACATGATAACAGATCAGAAATGGTAGTTTTCAATGGAAATCACCTCTATTATGTATCTGTGTAAGTGTAAATGTGTATACTTGTACACTAGTTACCGGAAGGTCATTTGGAATATCTGTCCCAAGTTGACTTGCTGGGTTTTGTTGTTGTATCCATGCAGCATCTCACCAAACAGGGTGTCATTGAAGTGGACATCCTGCCTTGGGCATTTGGGTCCTTCACAGTTGTCTGACTGCAGGAGGCAGGAGCGCCCATCCCCTGCCAGTTTGTACTCCTGCACGCACCTGAGTGGAAGCGAAAAGCTGTCAGTGCAATGTATAAAATGTAATGTATGTGGACCTATTTACACTTGAGGTGAAAGGATACGTACAGTATGCACAGTTACTGGCGAGATGCCGAACGTTATGAGATGAATTGTGGCATAAATGCTGCAGGTTGATGATAAAGCAAAATGCAAAACAAGAGTTCTGAAAGGCTGACACTGTTTGAACCCAAACAAAGATGTTCCCATTTTACTACTTTGATCTACAGATTAAAAAAAATACTCTTGGGTAAAGCAACCATGGCAGTATCTAAGCCCTTTTCTTTTAACCCTGTTCATTACAAAGGATGTTCACATAAAAATGACTGGAAAAGCAAGCTAGTAATAATGAATATGGCTTTTACATTACTAAAGCAGTATACCTGCAGTTGTCACTGTGGGGACTGTGGACACAAGCACTCTGCTGGAAACGGTTTTAAAACAGATTCCAATGGCGCAGCATTCAGCAGACCATGTAATCAGTCACAAATTATCGTATCTCCTTCATTTAATTGCATAATCCTCCCTTACAGACAAGGTTGAGTATCCGTCGCTGTTAGCTGGCGCTGAGACTTGGGCTCATGCAGATGATCAGGTCTCAGCGCCTCAGTGGGAAGGAGGACTCTGCCATTGTTGGCAACACTGTCCTGAAAATCCGATAGACCTGGGGGTGCAGTGTTTTCCTGGGGCTTGAAGGCATTTGCCATTTCTGGAAACCAGCGGTTCGTCCAACCACAGATCAAGGCCATGCTATTCCAGGCAGTGCAGTGTATTAATTTTATCTATTAATTTTACAGTCCAGTTCTAACGAGCAGTTAGTCATTACACACTGGACCGATCAATAAAAGAATCAATCATGGCTTGACGCGTGCCATTGCGCATATACCCTTATTGAAAAGTGAGACCAGTCAATTGTACTGAGGAGATCAGGGAAAGTGGACATTGCTGCAAATTGCATTTTTCATACTGGCCTGTTCGCCCGTAGAGTAAGGGGAATGTTCTGGGAGAAAAATTATGCCATCTCACACTGTAGACCTGACAAATCTCAAGGAGAATTAGGATTTCCTTCACCTGTCAATCTGCTCCGTCTTTTAAGTTCCCAGTTGCCAGAAACCCAAGAATTGTCAGGAGCTGCATACATACAAGTGTGCATACAATAGTTTCTTTGTGTCAGTCATTACAGAAATGGGACTCATAGATTCAGCAATATCCAGTGCACTATAATCAATGTTACTCGATCTTCATTTTGTTTCCACACACGCAAATGTTACATATGTGCATATATTGAATTTCCATAGATAAAATATATGTACATATAAAATAAAAACATATGTGTAAAGATTATATGTGAGATCTATTAGAAAGCGGAACAATTTCATGTATTGACATATTTGTCTAGCCCAAAGAAATATGTATGTTTATGTATGTATGCTTATATTGTAGACATATGTTACATTAATATATATCCATCCAAAAGCCTGTCAATATATGCTGGTATTATTCCACTTTCCCAGAAAGGGGAGATAGACATGTTTAAAATTAATGACAAATTAATAAGGAAAGCGTAACATAAGCATATCGAATTTTTATATGTATATTGTTTAAATATGAATTAAACATATGTAATTAATATCTCTGGTTACAACCTGTTATACCATATAAAAATTCATCATATAGATATTTCTAATATATGTACATATACAAATTTTACTATGGGTATTCCATTATGTTATAAAGTTATATCTTCATATAACCACAGGACATATATATTTGTGATAATAATAGATCCCCTTATAGATGAAATATATGGCAATATTGCTCTTGAAATAAGGACATATATGTTATATATTACATTTCTGTATGGGATCACCAGATCATCATCTCCAAATTGGCCTGTATTACTGCTTGGAATCATCTACACCACAAAATGTATGTACAAATCCCCTCAAAGATGACAGTTGTAAATAAAATGGAAAGTGAGAACTAGCAGGGAGTAGAGGTGGCAAGTGTGACACATGACACAAACAGCCTGAATTACCTGATTCATGCTAGCTGGTGTATAAGGGGTAAAAGGTAGTGGTGGCATAATGGTGTGGAACATGATTTCTTGCCACATATTAGACCCGTTAGTAAAAAAAAGAAAAACAGCTGGAATGCCACAGTGTAACATTGTTGGTGACCAGCTGCATAGCCTTTCATGGCCGCCGGATAACCCTTTTCAAATGGAAACTCCCTGGAGATTACTATGCCATGTGATACAATCTACAGTAATTCAAGCTCAGGTGCTGAGAAGATTAAAAAAAAAAAAAAAAACCTTCCCAAGTCCACATCCAGTATATCAGCTCAGTGGAAAACATGTGGGATGGGGGAGAGGGCGCTCATAGGGTGAATGTATCGCTGAATAATGTGCAGGGAGTGCAGTCGGCATGGTCCAAGATTTCAGGTTTAATCCTCCAACACATGCGTTGAACAATTTAAGCTTCTGTGCAGACAAATGTGGGGGGGGGGGGTACCCTGTGAATTTACTGTACCCACTGATGTATATGCTTGCTTGTATTTGTACTATTCAAACAGTTGCTTAAATGTACAACATATGAAAGGATTTATAAAAGCTTGCCTGCAAAATAGTGACCCATGAACCAAGTAATATTGTAAAACCTCTATGATTAGGATACATACAGTATGTATATTCAAACAATGCTTTTTAAACTGTATGCAATCTTGGGCGAATGTCTTTCATCACATATAGAAGTGACTTTGTTAATTGTCACTGACATATATCATTTCCTTCCTTTCCTTCCTTTCCTTATTGAGATATCACTCTTGACGTCTCATTCACGAGGAACCTTTATTTCCAGCCTCCAGACACCATTAAATATTTTACTGTTAGTCATTCTCACCCGCAAAACATAAGCACGTTGCTGGAGCTGGGGTCATCTTCAAGGGGCACAAGCTGCTGTAGACACAGCTGTTCGCAGCCTCCATTGAAGCCATCCGTGCAGTCAATGCCCCTGGAGTAGTCATAGCAACCTGAGCCATCTTTCATTGGCCTCAGCCCCTCAGGACACTGTGAGAAAAGGGAGATAGAAGAAGGAGGAAGAGGTGGTGGGCAGGAGACGTAGAGAGAGGGTGAGGAGGAAGGCACAGATTAGGGAGAGAGAAGAAGAGAGTCGGGCGCAGAGGTCAGCGTGTGCATTTTAATCAGGATAAGGCGTCAGCGTGGAGGCAAAAAGACAGCAAGATGGCAGAGATGAGAGAGGAGAAGAGTGCAGCTGAGAACAAAGTCAGGGATACAAACAAAGTGGAATGAAATATGCTAATTATCTTTTTTGATGGGAAAAAAATGGTTGTTTTTTTAAGCTTAGAACCATTATTACAACTCATCTTACTACTTGAATACAACGACACTTTATTGAGTCGAGGTCTGTGTTGTTTTTTTTCATGCCAGAAGCAAAGCTCCACGCATTATGCTCTCCCGGTGAGAATCTACATGGACAGGTGGGAAGGGAGTGGCAGGTGACTCCGCCTACACACCTTCAGCCAATAGGGAGTGTAACCACTGAAAAGGAATGCGTGCAGAACAAGTTGCAGTGAAAAGAAATGGAGATAATTAACATATAATGTGTAGTAAATGAGTGGCGTTGGATATTCTAAGGATATGGGCTTTAAGGAGCAGAAATATCTCAATTTCATTCATACACACAAACCTTGAAATGACATTGAAGGCACTGAGACTGACAGACGTACGAGTAATGGTGAAGTCAGTGTATGTATGTGATGTGCTGAGAAGGCGCGGCTAATTACAAAATGATATCGCAAACTTTTGCCACAAGTAAACGTTTTGTTAAGAGTTTCAGTTTCAGTTACACAAATCACATTTACCTGAGAAAACTGCACACACTCTGGTCACACACCTAACGGAGAACATTGGGTCCAAAATCCTATCATTAGACTTGGCTAATTTACAGCACGGCATTTCATTTATGAAGTGTTATTTTTAATGAATTGTATTTCTTCCAGCATAAGAAATACTAATTAAGCATGAATGCAGCAACAGCAGATGCATTCTATAACAAAGCTGGACCCCATTAAAAATGTCATTTTACTTACCATTAATAACTCGTAGACTTAATAGCCTACTGTTCAGGACTTGGGTTGCATTATGCATCTCAGATGTAAACAAGAGAGGTTGCACTTGATGAACTTTTCTGCTGGCTCAGTTTATTTTGTTTAAAATGACAAGTATTGTTATGTTAAAAAAATAAAATCAAGAGACCTAAGTTCATTTAATTAATTTTTCACATCATTCACATTCTTATCATTTTATACAAAGATAATATTTCTTACAAGCAATTAGAATAAGAAGCAGTGACTGTCAAAATTAAATATTAACACAGAAGCGTTAATGCTACTTTAGTAAGCAAAGTACATTCTAACTATTATATGTATTTGACTTTATATAACTTTTTTTTTTTTTTGCTATCATTACATTACATACTCAGGCGCAGTTTGAATTGTATAGCATACAGTACAATACAGTATCCTGTTGGCTTTGCCTAATATCTCTTCAAATAAAGGGAAGAATTTCTTTAGCGTTTGGCCATCACAAGGTACTTCATGAGACAACTTTGCAGACTGTCGCACCCAACACAGTGAGTGTTATTCCCAATTACACTCGTTTACCACCGTCAGCAAAGGCCTGAGTGTGAATGAAGTGTGTTTAGATGTGCAAGTGTTAATGGCGAAGTGTGTGTCTCAAATAAAGGAAGTCAGAAGAAGCAAGAAAACATCATGTTGTAATGTAGACGGAGAAGCAGACTTTTACCCTGACTGTGAGGAAGGGTAAAAACATTAAGACAACAAAAAAGAAATTCTTGACCTTTTAGCACAGACTGGACTGCTCAGCCTGGACAGTGCTCAAATCATCCTCTAACAATAGACGTAGCTGACAAATACTGCACGTCAGTACATTTTGTTCTGCAAGCTGCCGGAGATCTGCAGTAAACAAATTAAGATTTTCCTTTGTAATAAACCTTGGGTCACAAAAGCAATTAAAGGCCTCATTTGGTAGGTTTTAATAAAGGTTGCGTAATACAGGACGGGGAAATTAAAAGGGAGGGAAAATCAAGTCAGAAATAAAGACATGACTGAGCCGGAGCTTAGAAGTAACAGTGTGAGAGATGTTTGGAAAGGCATGACACTTATTACTAAAAATAGGGATGCTAGCCTGAATGTTTTCAGACTAATTAACAGTTTGTTGTTTAATTCAGCAGTTTTAAAATTACAAGTGTTAAAGGGGGGGGGGACAATTTTGTCACATAAAAATACTGTGACAAAGCTTTTGTACCAGATAACTGTCTAGAATGCATTCGGCAACATCTGTTACTGGGTGTTTATAGCCTTCTTCTCCTCTTTCTCATCAACAGTAAAATATGAAACTGTTTGGAAAGTGTACCACTGCTAAATGTGAAACCTCCAAAGCGTTGGATGCCCCCGGAGCAGCAGCCGGTCTGCGGTTATCAAGGCTTTTTTTATTTTTTATTTTTTTTGGAAAAATATCAAGCACAAGATTTTAATGCAGATGGGGAACAAACTGGAGAGCGAACAGGTAAATCAGCTGCGGATGAACCTTAGGCTTGTTAAATGATGTGTTTTGACATTTGGAAGACCTTCTCTCTCATGTCAGGCTTTAATTTATAGACTTTTCAACATTAAACTCTTGCCTCAAGGATGCCCGAAAGTTATTTGATGATCAACATGGTGATTTACAATCCAACACTATCAACAGCCACCAGTAGTGACTGAACTTTTAGTTTCTAATTATGAGATTTGATTCTCATATTCAGCCTTTTCATAACAGGAAGATGATGTTATGGAATAAAGATCTCTCTCGCAAGATGGAATGTTTTCACATCACGGGTGAGACACTGACACGTGGTGACATGAGCTGTGGAAATCTTATCATTTTACAAAACAAACTGATGAATGGCCTTTTCTGATCTCCTGGGAGGAACCACTGCCAAACACTACAAAAAAAGAGGATAAATGTGCAATAAACATTATGCATTGTTCACACGTGTGTTCTGGACAAAGTCCCATATGTTCATTATTCAAAGGAAAAGCTCTCCACTCTCAGATCCATTAACTGTATCTCATGAATGTAATGCTAACTTCCTCAGCAGAACAAGATTGGGGCCATTCATCACACTGAGGCGGAGCCGTGGGAATAGCTGTCTGTAATTCAGAACTGTCATGGAGCACTCTGCGGTTGAATGAAAGGACTTAAGGTTAGCCATTAGCACAGCCCACTAGCTACTTACCCTCTCTGTTCAGACAACTCTCTGAAGACACAAGGGCCGGGGAGGGGGAGGATTTGCATTTCAGATAAATGAATTTCAGTCAGTTCCTCTGTGGTGCCTCTGCTCTGGCAGCACAATGAGAGCAGGCCAAGAGATCTGCTGAACCTTATTGACGAGGATGTTGTTAGAATTATAATTATAAGTAGAATTAACATCAGTTGGCACTTGATCACTCATTGAAAATACATTAAAAAAACATTTGATTCTGGCAGTTGACGTGTTACTTATTTAATACATTAAATGTTTGAAAAGAAAAAGCAAAAAGGACACATTACACACAAGTGTGGATGTGCGTGTGTTTTTGTGCTTGCATATTTGCAAGTTCAATCAAATACAACTACTAGATTAAATTTAATGGATTGTTTGCATATTATCTCTTTTTCTTTTTTACACCTGCATATCTGCTGCATCCCCGAATGTAGGCATATGACGGTAACAAATAAAACTTGAAGGGTTGAGTATATGTGCTCTCTGGGGGCTATTACAAATGGGAATTTTATGACACCATTAAATACCAGCGTGATGGTATTTCACTCTTGAGTATACTTGGGGGATTAAAAGTACAAGGTAAGCAGGTTTGAGGAAATGAAAGAAAAATGAAATGCTTCAAACCTAACTGCACATATATCTCCCCACACATTATATACCGCACATAGATCACCCCTACAAATTAAAGTTCACACATTCTGAATGAACGCTATTCATTTTGCTAATCACCCATTAGTGCCCTCGGCTTTAATCAGGAACTGAGCATAATCTATTAACTCTGTCTCTTAATAATCTTGTCAGAATTAAGATGCTAGATGTTCTTACTTAGTGGCCATTACAAAGAAAAAAAAAGAAAAAAAAACGAGAGATAGCAAGAAAAGGTTGAAGAGTGAAGACAATAAGGAAACGTTTTCCTTAATATTTTCTTAAGGAAGATGTGTATTTAGTCTTTCACAAAACAAGTCCGCTCTACATCACACTGACAGGCGGTGGTGGTGGTGGTGGTGCTGGTGGGGGAATCAAATACTCTAAAAGCGTATTTGACAGCCTAATCTGGTTTAGAGGTGGCAGAGATGCATGCCCTGCAGCTCCACTGCTGTTCAAATGGGTTAAATTAGGCAAACAGTTTCATTGCTGCAAGAGCACAAAAAAACTTGTGAGGGCGCAGTACAGTCCCCAGCTGTTTGCTCCTCGTTTTCATGTGAATTCAGACTTAATCTTCAGTGAGAAAACACACAGTTGTCTCGCAGCTATTGGAAATGGCGTTGCCCAAAGGCAAAAATAGACTTTGAGATTTAAGATAGATTTAGCTTGTCTTCTTTGATTTTCATCCTCTTATTTTTTTAAAAATTTTTTGGTGCAGATGGCTTACATATGCAAACGTGCAGAATATTTGGATGAATACACGTCAAAAGAAAACAAAAACATACTGCCTTGTTCTATTTCACATTCACGCTCTGATTTAATATTGAGCACTAACCATCACAGTGAGAATCTGCATGCGTGTGCTCAATCCATCCTGCACTATGGAGACTGGCTGTGTTTAAAGGCCATTTTGTCTTTATTTGTCATCCTCCTTTCTATAGTGGTGACAACACAACAGATGACACTGAGTGTAAAGGATTGCTTGGTACGGCGACTCTGCTGCTCTCAGCTTAGCTTGATCGCCGAAGGCATTCAAGAACTGCTGTTATTTGCTTCCTCTGACGAAGAAAACAATGGAGACGCGGTCTGTTAACGATGAGTTATCTTTGTTTATGCCTGGACAGAAAATACAGAAAGTATAAACACTGGCTAATGGATGCGCTTTTAGATTTTTCAGCATTCTAACGGTTAACATGTAAAAGTCAATAAGACGTCTGAGGCAGAGATATACAAAGATATATAAAAGACGGACAAACAAATGCGTCTCCTTTCAGATATGAATGGAGGTTATCATAAAAATAGCAGCAATACTCTACAACTTACTGTAACAGCTGAGCAATAAATATTTCATGCCTCTCTTGATGTCTTAATCTTGCCACAAAGAATAAGAGATATTATCTGCAATGTATGTCCAAAACTAGTCCACCTACATTTATAAAATGATTAGACGAGAGAGGAAATTCCAACACCAGCCTGCCTCTGCGTATCAAACCTGTTAGTTGGGAATAAAGCCTGTGTGATTTAATAATCTTTCTCAACCCATTTAATATTTGCTTTGGTTTGGAACTGAGCCACTGAACTGACAGAGACTGATTCTAATTGAAAAAACTTGTCAAATAATAGATAACATATTGGAGCCACCACAGGGGAGAGTGCCCCCTTAAATTAGTGGATTATGATACAATTATGACATAAAACAAAAGCAGCGCTTGAGTTGTTCTCTGCAGTTGTTGCTCATACAATAATTTCACCCATTCAAAAGCCTTGGATAATCAGGGACACATTATAATTAGATTACATTAATATATTGAATATATCCACACATTGCCACACATGTTTGGGTTTTACTGTTATGTTGCAAATATTTGCTAATGTTTCCCTCATAAGGTTTTACCCGAACTGTATTCCACTGTGCACAGATCTTAATTTCCACCCTTGACTGCAGCGGTGTAATGCAGATCTCTGTGGTACACTAAATGACACACTTGATCCGGCATTTAACCAACAGTGTCGGGGCTGAAAGGATGAACGAATTATTACAATGTATTTGCTTTAAAGCATAAAGCATTGAAATTCATTGGTAATGAAGTACACTGAGCTGTGCCGTGCAGCGGAGCGGGGGAGGGTGGGGTGGGGAAGTCATGACGCTTGGCTGTCAGGAGCACGGGGCTGTTGGGACACACAGGGGGTGTTGGATAGAGGGATTAGGGGATGAGGGTTTGCACAAAACTTTTGTTTGGATGCAGTTGCCATTTTTCCTCCCTGCTGACTCTTTATGCAAACCAGCGGTAACCAAGCGGAAATCTGGCTCCACGCTGACAACTCATCATTTAATTCCTGACTTTTTGAGTGTGCCACAAATTTTAATAAACTCTTGCATACTGAGACAGTATACAATTGCCTTAAAATGAGTTTGGAGACAACAATATCTGTCTTCTCTAAACTGTTATAAACTACCGGAATTTGACAGGCCAAAATTAAAGTTTTGGGTGGTGCCTGAAGTTAAAACATACATCTTTGCCAACCCAGCATCCAAACAACTCTACCAGAGATGTCCCAAAAGGCACATCAACTGATGAAAGATATGCCACTAATATCCCACCATCTGCTCAGCCTCTGAGTACTTCCATTAGGAAGACGGATACTGTAGCTGGATACAACAATGTGCCATAAAGAAAAACATTCTGACATTCCCTAAAAGCACAGAAACCGCCACAATATGCTGCAGTTGTCAAACTTAAACATTAAAAATGGCAAGCTACCAGGAAAAGCCATGTTTACAGAGTTCTGAACTTCACCAAGCAGCCCCGGGAGAGTTCACCGAGTGCATCAGTAATACCGCTTTCACACACAAACACAGCGGAAGACACGGTACATTGACCACAGGTTCAACCAGAATTCGACCGTTCATTCCACACCACCGGCTAAATGCTGGATTGTTGCTGCTCTCACAACTCACTTCTGCCCGATGAAGTTCCCTCCTCACAGAGTGCTTCATAATAATAATCAAAAGAGGGGTTATGAAATGTTGTTTTTACAGTTTGCATCCAATACCATAGCCACATATTGTGACCATGACCAGAAAGGTCCTCTAACCTGAAGGAAGTACTTGTTTACACTTATTTACCACTTGTACTTGTCTTTAAAACAAAAGATATATTTTTAGCTTGGGTTTATTTGTCTTTGCATTTATACTCTTTATACGTTTTTCTTGTACACAGGTCTCCGTTGAAAAAAAGTGAGCTTTCTTGTTTAAATAAAAGGATTTAACTAGACATATAACTCCTTTCTCTTTCCTGTCTTTTCTCTCGCTTTAAGCAATTTAGTCACGGCCATTAGTACAGAAACATTTCCAGTAACACTATCTGTTTCACACAGTGGAGGGAGGTGACTGTAATCATGAAAACAGCAGTGCGGGCTGTAATGTAAACAGAATAACAACATACACTTTTTCAAAGCACAATGCTACTGTGCTGCACAATATAACCAACCGGTGTTTGATGAGCCAAGTGATGAAAAAGGAAAAGCACTAGCACAAAAACATTTCCTGTCTAAAATCGCTAACCTGCGCTTACAGCAGCTGTTGTTGTAAGCTGAGGTTAGCGAGCACAGGAATAAACCAGCTGTCATCCTCTCAGCAGAAAAAAAAAAAAAAAAAAAAAACTGGAATGCAATGTCTCCAAAAACTTCAGCACCGGCTCTGACTAGAATTGAATTCATTGCAAATGCATTTCAACTGTCTTAGGAGCAGTAGACAGCCGTGAGGGACTGACTCTGATAATGGATTTTAAGCCCTCCATGTGGCATGTCGCTGCTCTGTGTTAGCACCCACTCTGACAAGGATGGTTAAAATAACACCAACCCATAAGAGTCGGAAAAGAAAATAATACCACTGTGTCTGTGATCCTCTCCCTTAATCTTTGAAGACTAGAAGGCTTTGTCAGTCTTTTTTGTCTGCGTATTAATCAGCCACACACGGAGGCGTGAGTTCTGAATCATTTCAGAGTAATATTTATACAACATCTATACTTTATGAAAGTGTGAAACTGATGCTAAACCTTTTCCAAGTGAGGTCCAGAGGAAAGAGAAGCTTGAATAAGGCAGATAATATGAGTATGTATGTATTCTCTCTCTACTTCTCTTTCTTTATTGACAGAGGTTATTCCTGGCAGTTTCTTGATAACGGATCTATGTACGTGCTGATGGTTAGCATGTGTGTGAAATCTGTTTATAAAATATGTCACGATAAATCCAGGGGCGTTTGACAAACAATCCACTGGCTTATTAGCACATACTCATTCATATTTTATACACACACTCTCCACTGTCTCCCACCTCTGGGTCTAATGAGGATTCATCGCAGGTGCACCGGTTTAGAATGAAAAACTGGTTTCTACGACTGCGCAAAAACATCAATGGGACCACTGCTATGGATGTAAATTACTATACATCCGCAGTATTTCATAGAATACAGATCATGCACATAAGCTAGCATGACTGAATTCGTATTTACGGTAATTCAACATGTTACATTTTTTAGTTTAATGAAGGCAAACATACTGTAAATTGGGTTAAAATTAAACATCGTTATATGATAGCACAGAAATCCTGTGGTAGCACGTGCTGGAAATCGTTAAATCAAATATACTGACATTTAAGATTATATTTGTGAATGTACATTTGACATTTAAATATTGCATTTACAAAATTGGTAAGGAACTGCCACTCAAAATAAATAAATAAATAAAATAAAAATGCCACTTATGTAAATAACTATTACGTGAGCTCATGACAACTTTGCAGCCATTAAAATGCTACAAAACAGACGTTACGAGGCGCATGAAGTAAATGCATTAGTTGGAAGCCGCATTTAATTGTGCTACTCGGGAAAGAGTGACACAGTGCACTCTTACGCAGTTCATGCATATTTTTAATAAATTATCCATATCGCAGGTGCAGAGGAAGAAACGTAGAGTACTTGGCTTATTATAAAATGTTATAATATTATCTGTAACAGTATGATGAATATTATACTGTTAGCATGCCTGGGGCAAAAGCCAATTACTGCTATATGTAGACAAAAACCTACCTAGGTCATAAAAAACAGCCACAAGCTACTAAATATGTCAAGAGTGGAAATTGTCTTGGTTCTGATGAATGATGGGGAGCATAATTCAAGTTTATTAATATGGAATAGTCGTCATGGTAACGCAGTGGGAGGTAAATCGTTGGGGATGAATCTGCAGCAGGCATGAGCAGAGTAACTTGTGTGTGTATAGAAGTGATTAAAAAGTGTCTTACTGAACATATTACATGTGCTGCATACTGTGTGTATTTAGCTTATTCTACGAGGTGCTGGCTGAGGCTGTCAGTCATGGTATACATTACTGCTTAACAGCAGTGTCACAAATAAAGCTGTGTGTTATTCATCATCCGTGATCAGTGCCAGATAAAATTACAGATAGCTGTATGATAGCAGTGTGAGAGAAGTGCAGGAAGAGTTGCGGTGAGGTTTGAATGAATGATGTTTTTGTTAGTGACTATTTGGTTTTTTTTTTGCTCTTTTTGGTTGTTTTAAGAGTTAAAAGATAAAGACGAAGAAAGAAAAACAAGAAAATTGCCGTATCAGTGTTTGTCTTTGGTTGGTACAAACCACGAAAAGACCAGTCGATTTATAGCCCCGTCCAAGTACTTAATGACTCTCCAAACCGTCCTCCAGCAATTGAGATGGCTCATCAATTTAATTACTTTACAACGCAGGCCCGCCCCATGCTGTCAAAAGCCTGGCATCGGAAGTTTCCAGCCACCCCGCACTTGTAAATATGCCAGGAGAAAACCTCTTTTGCACTGCATTTTACAATGTTACATCTGAAGTCAAACTAGGGTTGATGAATCAAAGGAGGACATAAAAATTCAGCTCCATCCTTAAGCATAGTAAATATTCATTTATAATACACATAATAGCAGTATCTAACTTGGGAAAAGACGCACATTACTAATGCTATTAGTAGCACTTCTTCTACTTAGCTGTTGCCAATGGAAAAGTTTGCGTCTGCTGATCCATGTTACAGCGTGAATAACGGCCCCATCGTAGCCAATACAGTAAAGCTCATAGTGTTACATATACCTAAACCTGACCACAGCAGAAAGTATCATAAAAAGTTAAGTCTGTGTACAGTCAATACCGGGGCACACACTGCAACAGTGTCTTAACTGCTTCTAACCATAGGCCCCATAGTGTCCATACATATACAAAGTGCATAACATCAAGCATACTAATTATGGCTGTAAATGGCACATAAAATATTATAGATTGCTTATATCACAAAAGCCAAGATAGGATATAGCAGATGGCATGCAAATTTAATGAGTGGCATTTATCTTGGGGAAAAACATTAAAAATAAGTGATTATGCAAATGAATTTTAGAATATATACCATGTATCACTTTCGGTACTTAATCAGTCTTTTAGCTGCACAGTCCTGCAATAACTACTGAGTAGCACGAGCACCGGCCATTAAGTGAACGACTTCATTCGTATACTGCTTGCTGGTAGAGTTATTTTGTATTTTATTTGTTGTTTATTTCATTAGCTGTTTTGCAGCAGTTGGCTATTGTTTGTCAGGGTTTCCTTAATTTTCCAGTGTGCCCCAAACCCAAAAATGAGAAAATGGGAGCACAGTTATGGGTAAAATGCATGTAGCATGACAATCTTGAATGCTAACGTGCCACAGACAGCATATCGACAGCTTCTGTGTGTCCAGCCAGACTAAAAGCTTGAATCCAGCATTACATAAGTCTGCTGTCCCTTAGAAATCAGTTGTCAACACCCACTGAGCTCTGCCAGCTAGTTAGCTGCAGCTCAACACCTGCTCAGCTGACAGCAGGCCTGGGCGATAAGTGGAACTACTAGGACTTTTATCAGTATGTCTATCACTGACAAGCACATCTCTCACACAAACACAAATACACACACACAGACCTGCACTGGCAAGACTTTTAAGGCACACAAAACTTTTAACCCACAATGTATATACAGATTTTTTTAAACCAGAGTGGCTTTAATCGACAGCTTAATCTGATATAATCATACAGTATATAACCGTTAAAAATAGTGTACACTCACCACATACATGGCAACTTGCTCATGTCAGTGTGTCACCCAGAGACAAAACCAGCACATCCGAGTACACTTACCATGCAGCCTGATGAGTCCAACTGTCGGTCGGACACACACTTGAAGTTCTTTTTGCAGCCGCCGTTATCCTTGGAACAGTCACGGACAGGTCCGAAAGATGCCAGGAGGTCCTCCACTGTCTCGAAGTAAGTGGACATCATGGCCTCTTCCCTGAAATGGAAGGGAAAAAAAAAAAGTTAAAAACATGAAAAAACAGACGCATTTGCACGTTTTCATAGTGCAAATAGGGACATACAGGTACAATTAATGACAAGTACAAATGGATGCTTGAGTAGCTGAACATAATCCCTCACCACCTGGAGAGCAGTTTCTCATAACCTTTCTGTTTCTAGTGCAATTATGAAGCTATTCATGCTTGCACATAATGTGACAAAATTGTAGTGTTTTAATGGCTTTTACCTTTCCGCCTGCAATTAATGACTACTTGTAACGTTTGCAACTCGGGTTTGTTTCATAAAAGGGTATAAAAGTTAGCATAATGGCTAAAATATGAATAGAATGTAAATTCAGAAAATGACAATTAATGATAACAGAGCTGTTATTGAATACAGGAAAGTTTTTTTGACAAACTTTTGACCTCTGTGAGCTTTGGCTTCATTTTGTGACTGGCAGTGAAAAGGCAAATGTTAATAAACCTTGAAATAGTAGACTAATATTGATGTACCCTTGGGCATGTTTTGTGCTTTAGCAGACTACAGCAGTTTAAAAACAGCTGTTTTAAAAGTTTCACTGGAGTGATGCATGCAGGAGTTCATGCTGGTTCATGGTGGGTCATGTCTGGGACTAATCGGTGCTTTGGCATTAATTGAACATGGTGTGTTGGTGGAGAGCCTAGGGAATCAGCAATCTCCATCCATTAATTCTCACAACTAATCCAAGGCCAAGGCATCCAGGTCCGCCCTAGCTGGCAGCTGGTGTTGAAGGAGACAGCGGAAGAACAAAAAAGTACGTGCACGGACAAACTCATGCATACACAGTCAAAACTTCATTTAACGCTGTGTATTTTATTAATGCATTCAATTTTGTTTTTGACATAATGATAGCTATATAATGCTATTTCTCATTTGCAGAGCTCCATAGAGGGCTAGATGGCAATGTGCCTGTATTTTAATAGATCTGCATAATATTATATAACTTTGTTTAAGTTACACTGAATGTTAATTTATGCAGAATTTATGACATGATTAAGAGTGTATAGCCATGCTAGCAACTCTCTGAAGCAGGCAGAGTGCTGCTTTGAGCAACAGCTAACGTCAGCACGTTAACATTGTCCTGAGATCATGTTTGCCTTGTTCACCATCTTAGATAAGTGCGATAGGATGCTAACGTTAGCTAAAGATAGGATAAAATTCTGATCTGATCATGGCAATTGATGAAAAGTCAGGGGAGCACTAAAGTCATTACAATTCATCCTGGGAGGACCATGAATGGACCAAACTTAACGGCTATCCATCCAACATTTGTTAAGACATTTCAAAATCACAAAAGTCAGCCATGTGGTAGCCCTAGAGGTCCAAAGTTGGTGGGGCCTCAGCCTTTGGAGACCATGGATGTCTGCACAAAATTTCATGGCAATCTGTCTAATAGTTTTGAGAGATTTTTAGTCTAGACCAAAGTTGCTAACTGACTGGCAGACAGATCGTCATTACCATCTCTGGTAATGCCAAAAGTATGTTTTCGCAGACTAGGATTAAGTCTAATTAGAGATCAATCGATCTGTGTGTGTGTGTGCGTGTGTGTGCGTGTGTGTCACTCTGCCACTGCTAGGGCTATACTGTTTAAAAATCATTATAAACGAAGGAGAGATCTGTCATTTCCAAATCCTGGATCTTTGTGCCTTTTTTCTGAGAAATGTCATATTGACCAATCTTGTACAGCTCAGCTGCTGTGTTCACTTCAGCATGCTCAGCCATGCCCATACACTGAGCTCTGCATGCCCGCTGTCAGAGTGAACGAAGAGGTAAGCAACCCCTGTGTTTTCCTTTGCACAGAAACAAAAGCTCTGTCTCTTGCAATGAGACCACAGGGACCACAGTGTGTTCTGAGGATGACTTGACTCGACAAACAGCAACAAGATCTCGAATGATGGGAAGACAGATGCCCTGCTGAGCAAGGATGCTTTTCGGTGTACTGTCACTGTCACTGTTTGTGTGTGTCTTCGTCTCTGTGTACTTGGGCGCTTATGTGGCAATGTCATTTCAAAGAAGGTGCTGAAAACAGGGCCCTTGGAACCAGTAATATACACACTGATGTTGCAGTTGTTGATTTGATTAAAATGTCCTTAAGTAACCTTTGCTCAAAGTGGTTATAAACCATCACAAAGTAATTTATCTTGCAAAGTTTCATCAATGAGCAAAGATGGTGAAGTGAACTCTTATTGACTCAGTATTCACTGCGAAATAGTTTTGTGAAAAGAATTGTATATTGTGACCTTGTCATTGGCTTTAGGCAAAGATGAAAAGCGAAGCATTAAAATTCATCAAAAAGGTAGTAATGCTCCGTGCACAGCATTAACAAAAATACCTCCAAAATTCATATCTTATTAATAAGAGCAGGGATGTATTGTGGGTAGATGTGAGCAGACAATGTCAACCTACCTTTTCAATTACAAAATAGAATTTTTTTTTTTTTCATAATGTATGCCCATGTGTGATCAGCATTTGGAATGCTGTTTCACACCTCGCACTGTTTTGAGCGAGGGATTCTTCATATTAAATATTTGGCTTTCATGTTAGATTTATGGCACATCAGTCGGTAATTGGCACATCTTCCTTGTGTGAGCGGTGAAGTGTTACGACTCACTGACAGCACATCGGGACTGTCCCCTTTACAAAATCAAACCTTTCCTGGCACTGTGTTGTGCTGATAGCAAATCACTCACTGTCCTCACTGTCACACACACTGAATACATATATATATATATATATATATATATATATAAAGATGTCAAACAAAAGAGCCCAGACAAGTAACCTATCAGTCCTGACTTTAATTTATGGAGTCAGGTGTTTGAGTTGGTTTGTTTTTTGTAATTATAAGGTAATCCCCTGGCTATTTGTGGTATATTAATGGTCACCTAATCAACTATGCCAGTGGTCCATCTGTTTTGAGCATTAATTCTAATGTGGATATTAATGACATCAACTAAACAGGAAAAAAATTTATTTTAAAATGGTTTCAGCTTGTTGACCACAAGAGGGATAGTATTCGACTGGAGAATGTGATTACAGATACCAACATTTTAAGATAATTAAAATGTCACCTTCTGTTTACAGCGGATTGACAAATGTTTCATCGTCCCCAATAGACACTTTTGATGTGGTTATGGCAGAACCATTATATTAGTAGTACTGATGTCACCCAGTAATTCCCAGTACTCAACATCAATGCAAAATACACTCTTTATCTTTTACAGTTTACTGTTTTTGCTAGCCACATGAGCAGCTCTGTTGCAGTTAAGTATTTTGGAAGATACATGCCTTTCTTAAGGCCAAATAAACGGCATTTGTAAATAGGATGAGAAATTGACCTTTTGGTCAACCAGCCATAGTTGCTGGAGGACATCTCAAAATTGTGTATTTAATTATATTTATTCGGCCTTCTTCGGGGAAGCATTTCTAGGAGAGCCACAGGATGCAGTATGCGAGTCAAACTCTCCAAATACATCAAATGAAAACCACTGAAAAGTTCACATTTGTTTGTTCTTCCATATTTACTGTTATACGTAGTGGAGTTGTAGATGATTATTATTGCCGCCACTGGGACAGATAACATCAATCATTAATCTTTAGCCATACTGTAGTAGTTTTTCAGTAAATTTTTCTCAAGAAACAAACTCAGAATGAAAGCAGTTCAGTTGCAGTATTCACACAAAATGGATTACCCAAAAATTACTTCCTCTGAGCAATAGGTGGAGCAGAGGTCTCTATTTGAGGCTACGCTCATCTCCTTGGTGGTGTAGGTTTAATAATGGGAATTAGACCTGGCGATATTGATGTGCCACATTGTCGCACTCAGCTGCAAACTATCCAATGTACATAAGACATCATAGGCCAATCAATCATCTACATCATCTACATCATCTAGATACAGTGGAAATGTCGCCCAATCATCACTGAAGTGGAGAGTCTCAAGACCTCAGCTGCACCTTGATGAATATCAAAAACAGAAGGTAACCGTGTGAACTCTTGTCAGAGTCCGATACCCACATTCAACGTGCTTGACTTAATACCACAAAAGGGAAACACATCTCCCGAGTGTATTAGAACTGAATGGCTCACAACAGGAACTCTGCTGCCTGATTCTACCAGAGGACATCCCACAGGATACCTAAAGGAACACTGCATTTTTCCAAACCAAAAATTGCGTGGACTCAAGAAAGGCTAATTTCAGTGACCGCTTGATTATCCGCTTGGGGCAAACAAGCTGGTCCACTGTTCCAGAGCCAAGGATCCTGCAAGTCAAAAGGCAGAGATCAGTGCAGTACCTAAAGGGCAAAGGCTGAGGGTGGAACAGATTTGGTCAATGTGGATCTCAGCAAATGAAAACTTGCCCTTAGACTGTAATCTAAGTTTAGGGAGGTTGCCTGATTTAGTGCGTGGAGTTGAGAGGTACCAACAAAATGCAGTTGGGCTCACCTCTATGCACAGCTTTGGCTCTGGAACCAAACTCCTTGATAGACGGTGGACTCCTACTCAGGAATTGTCCATGGCGAGATCTGCCAGTCGGTTGTGGGACTACTGACAAATCACCGGCTGGCTGCTGCACACTTGGACTTTCTCCCGGTGGATGAGAGGGTCACCATCATGTGGCTGCGTAATGCAGAGAGAAAAACTATTACTGTTGTTTGCGCATATGCGCTCATTTTTGGTTGCTAGGCTACAGTGGTTGGTAAGATGTCCTGCACCACGATCGCATAGCCACAAAAACTATATGCCTGAATTTACCAAAGGGTAGCTGAACACAATGCAGCATATTTATTTTGAACGTTGTCAGAGAATGAATGCATGTTAGAAATGGAACAAAATTTATGTTATGAGCACCAAATCCATGATGCAATTTCTGAATCCTGCTTGATTTAAGGACACTCAGGTTAAATAGTTAATAAGGATCAAAAGTGATAATCAGAACACTCTTGCTGATTGGGCCCATTATCTACATGGGTTGATTTCTCAGTTTCTTTTATCTTATTTTATCTCGTAGCAAAAACTGTAACATTTGTGAGGATAATCTCCACAGGGTCTGTGTTTTGTACAGGTCTGCAAAGACTTGCTCTTTATTAAACTGAGCCCCATTTGCAACCAAAACGCCACCAATGTCACCCCCACCCCCATTAAAACCACACTCATTTTCAGAGGGCGTTCTGCATTAAGGGATAGGGTAGGGTATTAATAAGCAGCTAAAGTGTGGGATGCACTCTCCACACTCCGCCATGACCAGGGAGCATCAGTACGGATATTAAAAGAAGCTTTGACATCTGCTTGTTTCTCTTTGAAATTGGTAGGCTACTCATTGCTGTTTCCTTCATCCATAAACGTTCCACAACCATAAGTGTGTGTTTATTATAGTAACCATGATGGTGGTCTTCGAACCTTAAAGAAGTACTTATCTTAATCCGTACTACATCCAACCGAACTGTGACCATTCCATGACCTTAACCTGACCTGTTTATTATGAAACCATGACCGCAAAGGTCCGGTACACCTGCAACCGTAGGGGCGCTATTTCAGGAGATGCTCTTATGTGTCAGAGACAAACGACCTATATGATCGTTTAGGTTGCAAGACATGTTGGAGTAAAGATATACAATTTAATTGTAAATGCATAGCACTCCTAACACAATCAGCATGTGCTATAAAGTAGATGCATATGCATATGACCTCTTTATTGCAGTGATATTGTATTCTACTAAAATCTACAGAGAGAGAGAAAAAAAGTTAATTCAATGTCTTGGTCTCCATGTCTTATTTTTCTTCTCTTTATTTGGCAACTCAATTTTTCTGAATTAGACAGGCAACACATGGCATTCTGTGCATCAGTTCTTTCTGCCAGGCACTCAAAGCATTGACAAATGTCTCTTTAATTGAGAGGAAAACAGAGGGTTGGGAAGGTGAGGCAGACTAAAATAATGGGTTGCCTCAGCTGTGAGGTGCATGCTAACTGGCTCTCCTTCTGGATAGAGGGAATAGTCAGTCGAAGAAAAAAAAAAACAATCAATCAATTCCAAGATGCCTGTTGCAAGACAGTCCAGAGGGAGAAAAAGTGGGGAAACGTGCTGAAGGAAACTCTCAGTAAGGATATTGGAAAGTTCCTTAAAATGTTGTGCAACATATTAAATCATGATACCGAGGCTGGAAAGAATTCAGCAAAGTTTGCCTCTCACTATTTAATTAACAGGAGTCCAAAAACTGATCTATATGGGCGTATAGAAGAGTCAAGCAATCCATACCCTACATCACTCTGTAAAGTTGTTTAAACTATATGTATTGTTACCAAAATCAACACAGACTCAAATCCTGATAGTGTTTCTTTTCCAAATCATTAGCTAATCAAGATCATCTCTTCTGGCACTGTGACTCTTTTGCTTGACCTAGAAGCACATTGGTTGCATCTAAACACTGACTAATGTACTTGTTATTAATCTCCCTCTCTGCCTCTTGCTTTTCCCGATGATGAATGACCAGGCGATGCTGCCCAAAGTTAGAGCGCTGCTCCAGCATGATTACAGAGCCCGTTATTGGTCTGCCCCTGCACTTGATTAATGCTCTTGTTCCAGCTCCCCACAAATATGCTGACTCTCATCAAGCACTTTCGTCATTGAATGGAGTGCATTTTCTTTAAGCTCGCTGTAATCACTGAGGAAAAATCTAGTGGGTGAAAAAAGCAGCTAAACTTAAGTGATAAAATAAGGATTGATACATCAATTCTTTGGTTTGAGTGTAGAGTTATAAAACATTTTTGACAGAGATCTGGAGTAAGGGGAAGTGGATTTATGTAGTACTTAAATTTTTCCTGGTGTCAACCTCTCGCAGTTGCATTGGATTATTGGCAACGGCACATTTTGATGGTTCACTTGATCACAGTGAGTGAGATCATTAATCACCAGTATGAGGTGTCACCAGTTACTCAGGGTTATTAACAGTTCCCTATTGACAAAAATGCCAGTCTTAGCGCACCGTTTAGAGTGTCTGAATCATTGTGTGTGTGTGTGTGTGTGTGTGTGTGTGTGTGTGAGATATTCATGAGGTGTTCGCTGACACATTGCCTTTGGTCCAACAATAATCAGTAGAAATGCCAGGCTAATATTAAATAAGAATAAATGTTAATAATAGCTAGTGGGTCTGTGAGTAAGAGAAGTCATTCTTCAAATATCACTAAATATTTGATAATGTGAATGTTGGTGACTTAACATATACAGTTCAACTCATTCTTTACAGTTGTAAATACAAAGAGAAACACTTTTTTTCAAATAGTTCAAATGCAAGGTAAGCTAAAATTGTATGTGTTAAAATAATGGCTTGGAGGTACAACATATACAATGGCTCATTGTTTGTCAGACGATAAACAAGGCTCAGCCTGAATTCCACACAGTTATTGATTTGTTAACCAGACTAAACACTGAACACAGCAAAAGAGTAAAACATATTTTATGTTATGCATTCGGTACAGCGCTCCACTGTTAAAGGTCCCATATTTTACACTTTTCTGGTGTTTTATTTGAAGTTGTGATATCTGTAAGAAGATATATTTGTGGTTTTAAGCACCACATCTCCTCTCTCAAGTCTTCTCTCTGGAGTTCTAGTAACAACAGGTCGTTGGGCAAATCAGAAGAGGGGCTCTCAGCCTGATTGACTCCTGATTGGCTAACTGTTTTGAGTGATCGAATAAAAATAAAGCAGATTTGAGGTAAACACGCACAAAGGTTTGATATTGAGTCCGGGCTGGTGGGGCTTGGAGCATGGCTGAGAGTGGCGACTGCTTTGATGTGACATCACAATGTTACAGAAGTCCTGACAGTTTGTTTTAAGGCTCATTTTCTGAATAACAGTACTTATATAGAACCTAGACCTCTCACTTTATACAATAAGAAACTTAAAAAGTGTGAATGCTTACTTTGAACAAACAATATTGTTTAGAAAAGACTTCACTAATTCAGTAACATCAGGCCCTTTGTGAAAGTTTGCTGACTTTATGACCTTCTATTCACAACTGAAGGTAATGCACAAAGACGTATAAATTGATTTATGAATATGATTAATGAATGAGGAGGGATTTCAAATGTAGAATGTACTGAATGTACTGCATATCTCACCCTTTCATACAAGCAATAACAAACCAGAGCCCAGAACTGAATACTGCATAATAAAGCTCTGCTTTTATTATTATGACCCATTTTATCCTTTTTTATGTTTCTTGTATTTAAATGTGCCTGACAAAGTCATATGGGCATCCACTGGAACAAACTTTCTTTAAAATCACCTTCATTCTTTAAAATCAGTTGTGTGTTAAATTACAGCTGCATTTTAACTGCTCTTTTACAGGTAAATAATTGAACATGCTTTTTTTGGTAACCTTTTAGTCAAGCAGGTTAATACTGTATGTCAAAATGACATTACCAAGAAGGTTTGTACTCGGGGAGGCACTTTGTTCTATTTCACATAGGCCTTAAACTCTAATACACTCTGCACACTCACCCCTGTGGTGCAGGGCACTGAAATTTGCATGCACTGGTTAAAAACACTGGAAACTGAAAAACCAAAAAGAAAAAAAAGAAAAGACTACCTGTGGCTGGCCTTGCCTCTGCTTATCTGAGATAGCACTGTCGCTCCTGGCCTAATTTCCATAACCATAAAAAAAAAAAAAACTAAACAAAGATGAATTAACTCTTAATATGAATGCTGTGATTCACTAGCTGCAGAAAAACATTAAAAAATAGTTTTCATTGAAAGCAGCTGAAAATCTCTTTGGATCCATCTCAACATAAACCAAAGGCAAATTTTCAATGCTTTAAAGACTGAGTGCACAATGGAAAAAATAAAAAAATAAACACACTGAGTGTGTAATTTTTAAACCAGCTCACTTAAAAGGATTATTAGAGAAGCCTAACCGGTGTGAGGTTGGGTGATATTGATATCAAGAGATAAAAATCTTCAGTTAAAAGCTGAGCTTGGTTAAGATGACACTTACCTTGACACTTACTTATCTTCTTTCACATAGAACAGATTTCATCGGGTTTTTGGCACTGAGCCAAAAACCCGAAAACATCCTGTTAAAGCCACAGCTACAGTACATTTCCCCGCCTCCTACATCAACATGTCTATCATGACTGACTGACTGCATCAATGTCTGGATAAACACTTTGGGAACGTGCATCAGCTAGAAACTCCATAAGGCCCCATGGGACTTTGATCCACAAAAATGCTTCGGATAATGAGTTGTCTGCATTATTCATGACACTCTGACAGATCCTCCTATGTGACAGGAACTAATCGTTAACCAAATACAGAACATTAACATATTACTCTAACTGAATTGGGCTTTTAATCAGTTATACAATATGTGTATCCCCCTACATGTTTTAAAAACTCTTGTTTATTTCCTGTGTGATGTGAAGACTGATTAATCCTTCGGCAGCCAGTCACGTTGGCAAATTAGAATAGAGAGCTTTTTTTTATGTAATATAATGGTTAATACGCAACATGTTAAGTTGCCATAAAGTACCATGTCACTTGAAATTAGACATACTAAATAAACAATTCTAAATGGCCTTCTCTAAATGGAGCTCATACAGTGGAAGCATCAACAGCAAGCATGCCTGAAGGCCTGCCCTTCTACTGATGAATAGCTGAAGTTACTGCAACTCAAATGCAGCTCCTCTGCTGTGAAGTAAACACAAGCTAAGTTCTAGCTCTCTGCTGAAGTGCTCAATTTCCACCTTCCCCAGCAAGGTCTTTTCATCACACAATGACTGCGCCGCTTGAATGATGGTCAAAGAATAAATAAACTGCACAAAAGATGCACGCTTTGAAATAATCGCTTTACGTCCTAGCTAAATGGAGAGACTAACCTTTTGTGACTTCAGAACAGCTCAGATCAACATGTAGCAGAAATATGGCTATAAACTGTTGTTACTGTAAAACATGTCCTTTAGATTACTGATCGCAACCTCTAAGTAAATGAAATGGCTAGTTAATCGAGAGGGGTGGTGTAATCCCATTTATGTCAGAATAAGCAGATGTTTACAAATACCATGGGAGTTCTGTGCTCCTGAGGCAATTTCATAAAGCCTGTGAAAAGTCTGGATTTTTGCAGTAGTGGATAAAATTTGCAACAATTTTTCTGATGCATATTAGACATAAAAATTCAGTGATTGCTGCAATTTAGGCTTTTCTGAATTGCAAATGAGTTTATTGGAGATTTGGCCTGAGTGGTTCTGAGTGCAGAGACGGTTCTGACAAATCTACCGGTCAGGTGTATGTTTTAATACATTTGCAGTGCAGTAGCTGTCTGCCCTAGTTTCAGTGTATTAAAGCAGCTCATCACATGCTGGGGTGACGAGGCACTTTGCACAGTATTAAAGGGCCGTCTACAACGCAGACGTCACACTGAGGTCCAGGACAATGATTGTTTGCATTATGAGATCAGCATCAACATCATCAGCTTTCCTTCCGCTTTAATTGTTGGGTCAGTCCAAGGTTCCTTATTAGTGTAGTGATTCCAAGGCAGTGATCCCTGAGTCGAATCACCACGCTGCCTTGTTGAATTTGTGAAGCAAAGATCATTTATCACACAAAAGGGACTTTAAAAAATACAAGATAAGAAACAGGGTCAGGGGTTTGTTCCAGACCTCTGACCTATTGTTAGTTCATTTGTGGACTTTTCAAAAAAAAAAAAAAAAATAGAATAAAAAAACGTGATGACCCCTGATATTTCCCCTGTCAGCAAAATAAAACCGCAGAAGAGTGAAAGATTTAAATTGCCTCTGTCATCTTTGGTTTAATATTTGCAAACTGGGAAGTTTTTGGTTTTGGGGCTTCTGTACTTGAAATCTGAAAATGAGATGCCCATTCTGTTTTTCAGATTGACATTGATTGACCTGCTTATGATACAAACATTCGACATTGATGAGAAATACTAAGTGGCGCAAAAGACAAAAAGCAACATTATGTGCAATATTTCTTGGTAAATTCCATCGTCTTTGGGTAAACAGATCTCTGTTTACAGCATTAACCATCAGAGTTCATCAAATGTAACTGAGAATCAGACAATGCTAGGGAGTGCTTAAAGTTTATCATGTATTTTAATGTTTCATGGACTACATATTTAATGTTTTTGTGTCTATATTGAGCATATACACAAGTTCAAAAGTTTGTACTTTTCTTCTTTTAATGTTGAGTCCCAGTCTTTGTTAATGTTAATGTTAATGTTAATGTTAATGTTAATGTTGAGACTCAAGGTTAATGTTAATAATAAGGCTCAAGTTGGGAATGTGACACATTTATCTTTAGTTACGTGATAATAACTGTATGTTTTTCATGAAATTAAATGAATAAGAATATATTTTTTGCATCAACAATTCTCAGAAGGAATCCTACTGCTTCCAGATGTGATTTGCAGGATGTACAGTGTGCACATGTGGTATAACTAGGACAGGAACATGTGGCACCACTGCCCAGCCTCCATACACTGATATCAATGAATATTTTTCGACAAAATCATATATTTAATTAAAAAAAAACGCATTGTTGCATCAGTATTAATACATGTGTATCATGAGACGCTGAAGGCCACTTTTAAAAGCCGGTGTAAGGTGTAAACTAATTTTGTGTAGTGACAGGGTAAAATAATGGGCTCCAGTGATTCACACGCCTATACTCTTCTCCTGTATCACATTACTATTCTTTCCTTTACATTATGTGACAAGTGCAACATTTTTTATGCAGCAATGGCAGACATTTGGTTTTCAAATGAAACATCACCTCCCAGGCTGATGTCAGTTAGATTGCATAGGTGGATGATTGTTTTAATCTGCAGCCGATGCTCTGACAATGTTTTGGGATGTTCAGCTGCACTGATGCATGCCAGCACGTACTGGCTGGTCGGATGAAACGATGTGTGTTTTATATGGTTGTTATTGGACTCTGGGCTAGTCAGTCAGATCCACAACGCTGTTAGCAGTAGTTTTTGCTTTTCAGATTGCTATGTGTATAGTCCAGGTTTTTATAACGCTGCTTTGCCTGTCACTTTATTTATTTAATTTCGAGCGGTCCAACTTTGTTAAAATTTTTTAAGCACATCCCCCATGCAGATACAACATGCTCATCTTTAATGCTTACCTGTACTTCTAACAAACCAAATTACTGCCGCCTACAGCAAGAAGCATACTGCTGTATAGTGGCTACAGCCAGTTATACTGATATAAACAGTGGTAAGAAGGCAGCCATGACAGTAAAAATAATAATGTGACACTCCTATATACCTGTTATATGGCTGTATAGGAATGTCGAATAAGAATGGAATTCTCTCAGAGTGGCAGAATCAACAATAACACTTCTGTCATTGAAATAGCTCAGACTCAAGCAAAGACATATATTATTTGGGCTTATACACTCCACTACACAAAGGAGATTCATAAAATATTTCTATGCCGCTCAAGCTGTCAAGCCAGACTTTACAATTCCATAAACACTGATTTTCCTGTATTTGTTGAGACCTTCCAAAATAAAGAGTGCATGTATTTATGGGCCTTTAAATTTATAGGGAGCAGACAGCAAAGAAACTGCTATATGGACGGTTTCTCTTGCAACAAGCCGTGGAGAGCTCTGAGCAGAGTCGGACTGACCTGACCTCCCCTGGATCTTCAGTCACCAACACGTCTGTCTTACAGCTGGCGATGGGGTTGATTGACAGTTCCACCGGTGGCACCACAAAGCTCTTGCTGACTGGCAGCCACAGCCCTTGGCCCAGACTGTAGAATGATCTGTGTTGGCGCAACCACAAGACATAAATGTCAGTCAAACTCCTGTCGCATTATCACACTGAGTTATTGCACACAAGCAGGTTTTCCACAGTATCTACATACATAAGCATGCAAAGATAGTATTAAAGGAAGGAGCACACTGACAAGTGTGGGCTTAGTGAGGGCAAGATGCTGGTGTATTTTACAATTTCTATATTGAGTGCCATTTATACAGTATAATGGGCAGTATTATTCTTGTATTCTTTCTTTGAATTCAGCATTTTATGTCTTCTCCTTGAGACATTTCTTGCAGTTCTATAAATTTCATGATATTTAAGATTAAATTGAATGTACATAAAAGTTTGTGAATCATAAAATTTACAATGATCGCTGCAAACACTAAAAAGAAAAAAGAAAAAACATGTTCTTACATTATTCAATCTCTATAGCATGTTTTTCTCCCTTTATGGAGTCGAGGAAACCTTTTTAGATTATTAAATAATTGCCAGCTTATGATGTCAATCTTGAGTGGCAGCTAATATAATTGGTATTTTCATGTGGTGCATCAATGGCACAGTTGGAAACAAAATTGAATTTGCAGAAATACACTGCAAGTTGATTTAGCAGCATGGCTTTTTTTTTTTTTTAAATTACTAATTTAAAAAAAAAAAAATTTGTCTTCTCTTTGCAAGTAACGTGCTCTGCAGCACAATGCTTTGGCATTTCTGTGACATGCGTGGTGAAAACCATAGTTAAAAGGGTTAAAATATTCTGTTTTTGATGGAGATGTTTTTCCTGAGTGAAGATTACTGTCCTCTCCCAGCAGGATGCCTAGGACATACCGCTTGGGAGAAACAACACCTGGTAAAGCCTCAGAATATCACACAGAACATGGCTGCGTTTTGCATCATGTGCTTTAATGTGTCTGAGCAGGTGGGCGACAGGACCACAAATTACAAGAAATCTAGAAACCAAGCTTCAATCGGCATTGCGTTTAATCAAACGCTCTCATTTGACGCCCACATAAAATGTATCACCAAATGCTTTTTTTTTTCTCAACTTCACAACGCCATCTAAGTTTATGCACTGTTAATTTCACTGACATATAACCTGTACAAGACCAGATTAGTGGAACACCCTGGGCTGCCAAACCTCAGCATTAAAAACCTTCAACTTGCACACATCACTGCTCCCAGTGCATGGTCCACGATCGAACACTGAATACATTACATACATTCTCACCTCCCCTCAATATCTGACAATTCAAACCAAATTTGACTTCATAATGTCTATTATTCAAAATTAAAATATTACACATAATCCTGCCTTTTGTTCACAGGATGCTTATTTTCTCACTTTTCCGAGCATCAAGGAAAAAAAAAAGAAAAAAGAAAAGGCTGCACAGGTTTCCTTCAAAGCTCCCCATCTGTGAAACCAATCCATGTTACAATTAAGCTCCTCTTTTCACTGCTATAGGACTGAAACTAACACTGTCCAGCTGTAGAGTGATGCAGTCTCTTCCCTGATCCTCCCCCTAAAAAAAAAAAAAAAAAAAAAAACCTTCCAACTGGAAACCACGTTGAGTTTGCTGCATCTTCACTCACTTTGTCTGCAACTGTGTATGTGTGTGTGTATGTGTATATGCGGCTGTCCTTTCATTGTCTCAAAAACTCTGCACCGACACAGTGCTTCAACCAAGCAGTAGATTTGGTTTCCACCTGAGTGTGTGTGGATGCCAGCATTTACAGTCCCCATCTCCAACATGGTGCTTTTAAGTGGCAGTGGATGGCTGGGAGATGGAATGTGTGTTTGTGCAGAACAAAGACTGTGGATTTACTACTTCATTTCTGAGACATCGTGCCGAGGAGCTAACTCTGCAAGGTCAGTCTGAAGAGGAGCGAGATTACTGTGACAAAAGAACTCTTCCTATCTGCCTACCGGAGAGGTGAAGTGAGCATGAAATCAAGATAGATTTCACAGAATTAAAGCTTTTTCCTTTATCTCACTTCGATTACTAAACTAAATAGAACTGAATGAGGAAATTCCCACATCAACGTTTTAAAAGGTGTGTAGACATGTACTATATATGGACTATCATGATAGTGAGATTATTGTTTCTGCAATTTATGTTTCCTGTCATTGCATCACACTTACTGGCCTCATAACATCTGTGATACCTGGGGCCTAAAGAAAAGTGATTGTTTATTATCGTACTTCATATGAATAAATGGGAGAAAAGTTATCACATGTGTTTTTCTGTTTTGTTTTGTTTTGTTTTGTTTTTTGATAACTTTTCATGGAAAAAGTTGACATACACAGGGGGTCTTGGTTATAAAACAGGGTCCGTAGTCCCTGATTACTAAGAGGTAGAACATATCCATCATGGCACATAACAATGGTACATTTCATATTTTAGCTCAGTAATATGTTTTGCACCTTCATATATATTTAAAGCTCTCCTCAAAGCCTTACATTTATCATCAACGTGATTGAGTACTGTGTTTATTGAAAAAAGGAGTCCATGTAATGCACTACGCAAGGTTGATCTGCACTATTAACAAAAAGAAAAAGAAAACTTGAGAAATAGTGTAACAATAACATAAAATGCAATTTACTTGTTAAAGTACATACAAAATAAAACAGTAAACATTTTAATAGGAACAGCTGGGTGTTACTGAATGGGTCCTTTGAGACTTGCACTTCTTGCAAAAATGTCAGACACAATGACCCCCATCAAGAATGAGAAGTAAACAAAAATGGCAGTAAAAGCATTTGAAAGGAGTCCATCCAGGACGACCCCTTGGGCTATTCCTCCACACAGCAGCCCATGGGTGAGACTTCACCCCAGCACCAGGTTTATATTTGTGTGTCCAGCCAACTGTGTCTATGTGTATCCGCAGGACACTCATCTGTATGCTCTGTCACACACACTCACACACAAACACATGCCAAGAACACCACCATCATTCCACTGTGTGTCCACAGAGTCACAGATGGCCAGCAGAAGTCATGCACTAGGGAGATGCACCAGAAGTGAAGGACTCACCTGAAGATCCTCTCTGGGGCCTGCTCTCCTGTAACTAGGTCATAGCCCTTCTCCAAGTTAGCATATGGCCAAGGACTTGAGAGAGGACACAGAAAGAGGGAAATATATGAACATTAATATTTGAAAATAAGTGTCATATTTATAATGACTTTGAATTATGTTTATTTAATCTGAGTAAAAATCTGGAACACAGGATGATCTTGATTGACATTGACATTTATTCATGCAGAAACCAGAAAGATGTTGCAGCTGTGCACTTAAAATGCTTTGCACAGTATATATATAATAGAATATACTAAACACAGCCTATAGTAAATGAAGCACAAAGTTCAAATCTACCATCACTTGGTGAAACACTCTGTTTTCAGCTGGATTACCCTCTGTCAGCTGCTGATCCTACAGAACCGTGGCTGGAAATTTGATCTGTGATTGGACCGAATCCAGCAGATGACAGGTGGAGTTGAATAACAATGTGACCTTTTTAATGAACCAATGATTGGGCGAGCCAGCTAATTGTCAAACAAAGTCAGAGTGAGTGAGAGAGGGCCGATTTGACTTTTCTCTCCCTATCAAGTCAATTTCCACTATTTGTCTGTTTTTGGTGTCACACTCCAGTGATCTGTCTCTCTCTCTCTCTGTCTCTCTCACTCTTTCGCTCTCTGCCCTCCCCCTGCTGTTTTGTGTCATTACACACTATAACTTACCTCCTACCTTCTCCTTCTATCTGTACTTCTGAGTCCCACTTCAAAGTCTACTTCCTCAAGTTAAAAGACCATACAGGTACATTTGCATGTTTTAGTTCATTAACTACAAATTGCTTGTATTTCACATTACCACTGACCATTTTGAGAGCATACAGTAAGTTATTAAATAAATTTTTATACCATTCCTTTTAATACTCTGAAGATGGACTTGCAGGGGCTTGAAACCTGAAACCCCAGATAGCTAATCCATCAGAGCTAACAATTCACCTTTGTTTTATGCAAAGTTAATATTGTGTGCTAATGCAGTTGGGAGTAGGGACTGCAAACCCAGCCGTAAGGCCATTTAAATACAAATGAGACTTTAGATATAAGTGGAAAGAGCACAGAGTACTTACCCTTCGTTGCGTCCCCAGTCGCTGCGAACACAGAGGTGTTTATGGACAGGATCAGGGGAATAACCCTCATGACAGCTGCATTCTCCTGCCACAGAGAGAACAAGAAGGGACACAGTGGCAGACGTTTATTTATCCTCAGTAGCTGAATAAATTACCATGTATGTGACCCTGTCCAGAACCTTCACTGGAGATAATAGTAGCAGAATAGCACTTTTCTAAACCCATGTTACAAGGTGCTTCACACAAGGCAACATCTTTAAAACAAGCATATCATAAAATTTCAATGGACTAATAAGCAAATAAAACAAATATAACCAACTACACTGTCAATAAAAATCAAGTAGAATCAAAAAAAGTTCTGTCATAAAACTATGTTTTCAGAAGAGGTCACTAATTCTGCTGACCTGATTTCCTCAGGTCTTACTGACTTACATTCTTACTGCGAATGTTACCTCTAGTTCTGAAAGCATGTAAAATGCTCACTGTGTCTTTGACAGATAAAATGGATTGTATTTTGGAAATATCTCTAAGATGATAAAAACATGACTACACAAGTTTTGTTGTGTGCTCCCCAAAGCTGAAGTTAGCATCGAATGAAACGGCAAGACTCTGCAACAGATGTGATGTTTTCAAGCAGGGAACCAGCAGATGGCAGGATTTGTTTTGCTATGTGCTGGGAACCAATTACAGTGATCTCCGTTTTGCTAGAGTTACGCTACAGAAAGTTATGTGGCAGCCAGTGATTGACATTACATAGGCAGTGATATAGTCATCTCAAAGTGCCAGGATCAGACAGGCAGGTACATCAGCATGTCATCGGCATAACAATGAAAGGAAACACCACGTCTACTGATAATACGTCCCAGGGGAAGCATGTACAGAGAAAATAAAATTGGTCCCAATAACTGGTACACCATTCTTGACAAGAGCAAAAGATAACGTGGTTACTAATGGAGATACAGAATCTCCTGTTCACCATGAATGAGGGAGAACCATTTTAAAGTTGTACCAGATATTCCTACCCAGTGGCTCAGCCTGTCTAACAAAATGCTATGATCCACTGTGTCAAAGGCAGCACTAGGGTCCAGAAGAGCAAGTACTGAGCACATCCCAGCATCAGCAGCCATTAAAAAGTCATTAGACACCCTGAGAGGAGCAGGCTCAGTGCTATGATGCTTGCAAAAACTGGACTGAACCTTTCGAAAATGTTATTGTTTTCTGCTGCTAAAAGTATAAGTAATTAAGTAAATAATGCATCTGTCAATTTGTTAGTATGACAGTGTTTAGACAGGAATGGGCAATGATAATTAAAAAGTGTACAGAACCTTGAAACACTGTTTAAGGTTAAAGGATGTAGTGATGTTTTTGAACACTTTATTTCTGAAAGTTTTTATGGAATTCATTACATGGTAACAGATGGTAGGATAAGCAGTTGCCATGTCATCTAATTTTCCACAGATCAAAACTGAAAAACAGGCTAGTTCCTGAAAGTCATTATTTTCCCCAAACTTATTCGCAATCATTCTCTTGGTTTGTTCCTCATCAAGCCATCAAGATGAAGCCCCATGTTTCCTCTACTGATTTTTCTCCCAGGATACTAATGGACACAAGCTCCATTTGTTAAAGACCTATTAAACATATATTTCAACATTATAATAGCATTTATTTTGTTAATGTATATGTGATGGCTTAAAAACAGAGCTCGGAAAAAATAGCGTCAGTCAGCACACAAATGAGAAAATAGTGATATAAACATTGCTTAGTTGCACACACGCATGTGCATGCACGCACACAAACACAAACACACACACACACACAGACACGGGTACATACTGAAATCAGTGGCATATTCTGTTGGCTCCAATCCAACAAAAAAGGCTCCCAGTATTAATGGAAGTCTTTACTATCCTCACTGAAGTATTTTTGTCCTTGATCTTCACTCAGTTTTTCTCCTACTGCAGAACGAGCCACAGACATTCAGACGGTAGCACGGCACCGTGTTTTGGTGCAGCAAGCTGCCATTCGTGCTGCTTCGGTCACGTTTTACTTTTCTGGCTTCTGGTGCTGCTGCCTCACCAGCTAGCTATTAAGTGTTTTCTGTAATGTAACTTGCTTGTAAATGGACAGCTATGTCATAATGGATCCTTGGACTGCTTATTAATAGGTGAGTAGTGAAATGTGTATGTGGACTGTACATCTTGAAATGTGATGCATTTCTTCTTTCGGTATGAAGCTTTAAGTGAATCACTCATCCACTGAATCATAGGACATTTCAAAGGACCTTTTAAAAGTAAGTGGATTTTACTCCTACATCTTTGGGGTTAGCATGTAAGAATTCCCTGAACACAGTAGATCGTATTGTTTTCTGTTTTGTTTTAGCTGTATTACTACCCTGGGAATTATAAAAAACTAAACAAGTAAAAACAGTCAGTCTGTTTCTTTCTCTGGTGAACTAGAGTACCTTCAACAATAACGCCAATTTATGATAGTCACAAGTAAATGGGAAAATAAAATCAAACTCTCCCCCTTGCTGCGTACACACAATATTTGTGAACTCCTGTGCTATTAAGTTACTGCTTCTCAAATGACATCTAACAATGGTTTATTTTATGAGGGTCAATTCAGTTTCATAAAGACAGAACTTCTCCATAGTGTCGTGTGTGGCAGTGTGTGGAGTACACTGCATGGGTAATGCCTTTTAAGAGGATGGAACCATCTGTGAAATCTGAAGTCACAGATAGCTTCACCAACCTTTCTATTAGCACTGTTCCAGAAATAAATGCTCCTGACTGCTTTCTGTTGACCTATGGAGGCATAACACTGGAAAATGTGTAATGGCCACCCAGGCAACACCATTCACATTTTATGACAAGGTGTTTAATAATTTACTGGTTGACTTTACAGGCTTAAGACTCAACACATGGAATGATGCACCACCAGGATTCGGCCACAGAGAAGCTACAAAAAATATTTTCCTTTGCTTGTGGCTATTCTATGTGGCCTTACTAAATGAGAAGAAAGAGCTCTTAAAATGGTCTTTAAATATGAACACAGGTAAACAGCAACAAAATTCAAATAGCCAGCCATTTTGAATAAAGATGAATGAAGAGGACAGAGATGGCAGGATTATTGTTGCATCCATTTTGAGAATGTATTACCATCATTTTATTAAAATAACTTCTAGTTCTTTCTGTCCATGACAAAATATTTCCTATAAATTTGAGACCAATAAAAAGTAACAAGTAACCCAAGCCACCAAAACACCAAAGTATACCATTTGGCATTGGCCTCCAGAAGCATTTTCTGATATGACGCTATCAGCAGGATGACTTCATTTGTCAGTCCCTTCTAAAGCTTTGACAAAACACCATTTCAAAATTAAAGGTATTCTGAGGTTATAACCCTGTGGACTTGCTTAGGGTTAGGGAAAGATCATGGTTTGGGTAATAATGACTTTTTCACCATCATGGTCACAATAATAACCACTTGGTGGAGGTTAGGGAACAACTGCAGTCATGGCTAAAGGAAAGCAATGTTGATTGACAGTTGGAAACAAGAAAAGACTAGCGTTCTCCCATGTTAAAATCCAATCTAATCACATTTTGTCCACCCCTTCACCCACCCATCCATCCTCACCCCCTCCCTCCGCTGACTCTATGGCTCTGTAACTTCACACTATTTCTTTCTTTGCTCCTGGGAGAAAAGAGTCATAATACTAGAGTTGCTAGAGGGCTTTGTCACTTGAACATGAACATACTATATGTCATTTTTGGGTATCCTGTTCAAGCTGTAAACACACACAGTCACACATACATATATAAACACAGACACCCCCATTTCCCAGTGCTACTCTTTACATACATGTTTAACCTAGTTATATTCAATTCTTCCTGACTGCCAGAGGCAGTGCTTAATAAAATCCATCTTGCACATGTGCAGTTAGGTCACATGTTAGCAGATACATACCGGAGAGGTAGGGAAAACATCTAAATAACCTTTCTCTCTACACTCTCTCTCTGTCTCTCTCTTTCCCTTTTCAGTATGCCAAGGGCTGGAAGTGACATTTTCATTAGTAGTCTGTTGGTGGTTAGGCTAACAATGGTGCCCCAACTTGAGATTTTTTTTCTTACACATGCAAGGGGAAAGATTTACATAACAAACTCTGATTTGCTGGTAAAAATGCAATGACTGTGCCTCTGATTAATTGGAGAGGAGAGGTGGGAGCTGGCTGAATCCAGGAGTACCACTGACAGGACTGTGCCTGCTGCTGACAGAGGTTATACTTAGCTAGTGTTTGGATGAAGAGGAAACATCTAATGGGACAAGGCCAACACTTGTTTTTGGATTTCATCATGCACACCAAACAGAGAACCGATCATTACCTAAATTACCACTGTTCCTTTGCTGAATGAACTGCTAACAGAGCAAGTCTGGAGTAGAGGGCCAGTGACGGACCTGAGTGCCACACTTGCATTCTGTCATGTATTGTAATCCCTTGATGCCCAAAACAACTATTCACATTTGGGCATGTCAACATAAAGCAAAACAGTCTGTCCAACAAAATAAAACATTACAGCCAGGGGTCCCCAAACTACGGTCCGCGGGCCACATCCGGCCCGCCAAAGCAATTGGAGTGGCCCACTTAACGATCCCAGACAATCCCTCTAAACATCAACCAATTTTTATTAAATTGCATTTTCCTATCATAACATCATAACATATCCGTACTTAAAGGTTGGCATTCTAATTAAAATTGACCATAGTTATGAGCTATTTATAGTTAATAGTGGCTCATCTTCACCTCCTCACACAATGGTATATTCTGACGTGACTTTGATCATGACCTAGCCAGCGTCAAGCTGCAAAGTTCTGAGGTGGGAATCTGTCATGAAGGTGGTTGTGTCCTGCATAAACTTCATCAGAGCAAACGGACTTAAACACAGGCAGTTCCAAGCCTTTCTCTCCGAGCTAGAATCAGCCCACGGAGACGTGCTTTACCACACTGAAGTCCGCTGGTTAAGCCGGGGCAGAGTTTTGAAGCGTTTTTACGACCTGCTACCCGAAATCAATGCCTTTCTCCTGACAAAGGGAAAAACTGTCCCAGAGCTGATCGACACAGAATGGAAATGGGACCTCGCCTTTATTAACAGATGTGTCAGAAATTTTAAACGGCCTCAACTTGCAGCTCCAAGGCAAGGGAAAACTAATCTGACATGTATTCCCACATCAAAGTATTTGAGCTTAAACTAGCGGTGCTTATTGGACAGGTGCAAAAACAAGACTTCACCCATCTCCCTGCTACTCGAAGCCTCTCAGCTGAGAAACCGGCGGTCCCGTTCCCAACCGAGAAGTGCAAGGA
>NW_019175644.1:133600-133743 GCF_002260705.1 Seriola dumerili
TTAACAGATGTGTCAGAAATTTTAAACGGCCTCAACTTGCAGCTCCAAGGCAAGGGAAAACTAATCTGACATGTATTCCCACATCAAAGTATTTGAGCTTAAACTAGCGGTGCTTATTGGACAGGTGCAAAAACAAGACTTCA
>NW_019175644.1:141195-141364 GCF_002260705.1 Seriola dumerili
GCACAGGCATTGTGCCCAGCAAGCAGAGCTAGCCGCCCGGTGGCCCGCCGGCGCCCCCCCCGGCATTACCATCTGTTTGTGTTGTTTTTTACTATAAAATAAATGGAGTATCTGTGGTACTTCAAATAAACACATGTGAAGACTTTTTATTACTTTTTTTTGCAAATCA